>NW_026019969.1:15728780-16011917 GCF_900185275.1 Solanum verrucosum
CAAATAGATATCTTGATGAAATTTCAAAAAATAGCTTAGAATTAGAAATTTTGGTAAAAGTTAATTCATTTTCTATTAATTTCTTAAAATTGTCTGTTAAATATTGGGTTGTTTCTTTTATCTTTTCAATCTTCAGGAAAAAAAATGATATTATAATAACCCAATTTGAAGATGTAATATAATATTTAATAACCAATTTGAAGATGTAATGAGATTAATATATTTTAAATGAGTGTGACACTTATCACATTACTATTTGTTAAAAATATACATTATAAAAGTGTGAAGCTATTACATCTTCAAAACTGTAAATTTTAAATCTTCATCTTTTAATTAATCTTATATGTTTTATATAAATTAAAAAAGTCAACATTGCACATACAAAAAGGCCCTATATATATAAAAAAAAAAAAACTAACCGCGCACATATAACTTTTGTTATTTTAATTAACTAAAAAAATTACCTCATCTCCAATTCAAATAAAAATAATTTTATCTTTTATATTATAAGGATAAAAGAAATTATGCAGTTTATGTACTATATATTTATAAGTTCTCATAAAAATAATAATTATACTACAATATTTTAATGACAATACTTTTTTGTCATTTCTTGATAGATTTTCCTGTCATTTCATAAGTCCTCCGACATACTAAATAAAAATAAAGAGCACTTGACTAAAATTGATTCATAACATCATTTTATTTGGAAATCCTATGGATAACGTCATATTAAGATTTTAAAGATAATTTGATTCCATAATCACATCAAATAAAGGCATTTATTATTAAAATACATAAATAATTAACACTAATAGCTATTGATCAGACCCAAAGTCGTTATTGGCCATGCTTCACAATAAATAAAGATGATTTAAAAATTTAACATTATTAACACAAACACATTGTACTTTCTTATTATTTATAGTAAATATTTTTATATTTATATGATTTTTGACATCTATATTAAAATCATGTGTAAATATCTATACAATTGATGTGCATAAAAAGCCAACTGCAACAACAATAACAACATACTCAGTGAAATCTCACGAAAATAGAAACTTATAATTTTTTACATAATTAATATTCGATAAAATTTGCTTCAAACATATTCAAATAGAAAAAGAAGAAAAAATCTTATACGAAACTACATGATATGAAAAGTAAAAATACAAAGTGATTTTTCTCTTACCATCGCAATCAAAGAGAAAGACATTCACAAATTTGAGAAGTTCTTTAGGGTTCTCAACAAAAAATGGCTGAGCACTTGATTTTGAGATTTTTCCCGTTCATTCTTTATCTTTGATAAAATCAGATAAAAATAAATCAAAGTAACACAATATACAAAATCAATCACTAATTGCCAATTCTTAAATTTTTCAAATAAAAAACAAAATACGCATTGAAATCAATGAGTAAAAAGAGAGGAAACATTGTCTTATATTTTTATTTTAATAATACAAATTGTTTGGATGGTTATGATATATATAAACGTATATCAGTGGAGAAAGGGTAGGAAAAAAAATTCCTGAGAGAGGGAATAGGGAAGTGGGGAGTTATGGTGTTTTTCTAATTGTCTTATATTTTATTATTTTAATAATTTAAAATTCATTTTTTTTTCGTTTTGTAACTGCATTACCCTATTTTAAATCTTTTTTATTATATAATCTTATATATTTCATATTTAATTAGCAGTAATTATTTGATAAAATATTTTGTATTAGAAAAATTTAAAACTAAAGAAAAAAAATTTAAATGTGACAACAATCTACATAAAAGTATGATAAATAAATAATTTTATTCTATAAAAAAAATTGCAATATAAAATGAGTCCGATCTTGCTATTAATTTATTTTTATGCTTAAGGAATTAGTGTAAACAATTTGCATTATGTTTGCTACAAAGGAGTAGTTGTGGAAAATTATTTTAAATATTTAGTATAAATACTTATTTAATAATTTCCCACAAAAATAGGATCCCTAACGTACTTACCAAAATTTCAGTTTTTTTTTATTATTTTAAAATTTTTTATTTCAAAACAGTAAATTTAAAATTCAAATTCAAATTCAAAGAATAGTAAACAATTTTTAATTTAGGAAAAAAAAGAATTTTTAAAATTATTTCTCGTTTATTTGTAAAAACTACTTCAAAATTATTTTAAAAAATAAAATAAAAATATTTTACTATTTAATGAAATGATTTTTAAAAAATTGAAAATTTATTATTATTATCATCTATATATTTTTGCTATAAATAAGGAGGTTGTGGAAAGATAGTTAAAACAAGAAGTTTTAAAAAGGGAATCACACACGTTATATCACCATATTTTTAGAAAGTTTTTAAAATTATTCATCGTTTAATTGTAAATAATGATTTAAAATCATTTTAAAAATAAAATGTGTAGTAATTTTAATATATATATATATATATATACATTTTTTACCTTTTTGTCCGTTGGTATTTTTTTTATTTTTTTGTATTTTAAATAGTTTGTTTAAAATTTATTTATTTATTTTTATTTAATTTTTGTGGTGTTGACATGTGTCGATCTAATTCTAATTATTGACATATGTCTATATTTATTTATTTAATTATTAATTATTAATTATTTAAAATACTGAAAATTTATGTTGTCGATATGTGCCATTTTTTCTTCTCCTTTATATATAGATAGATTATTAAGCATATTTTTTAAATATATCTTTGTGAAACCTATAACAATTTATTTATTTAAAAAAAAACAAGATGTACTCCACATGCAAAAGGATTATTTTTTTAGAATTAGAGGTATGCACTTCTAGTGTAGAATAATGAAAGACCAAATTACATGTGATCATAAAAATTGAAAAAACTTAAATCGAATCGAGCCGAATTAATTCAGTACTAATTCTTTGTCTTTTTGATGGATTTTCAGTTCTGAAGTCTTGATATTTTGATTAATCGAATTATCGAACTACTATTTAAAGTTTGATGTAGTACAACAATTTATTGAATCTTGTGATGACTTATTGCCTTAGCTATCTTTTAGTTGTTGTGTACAATTGTTGATTACAGAAAGTTTTCACTGAAAAGGATGTACAATGTTGAGAAATATAGGGTAGAGAAAGTCCTAATTAGCTACTACACATTTTTATTGAGAATTGATAGAAGTACATAGTATGTACAATGTTGGAAGACTAATTTTTAAGTAGTGAAATTGATTGAGAAAGTTTTTTTGTGATAGATTATGAGTTTCGAATACGAAAGTTTATTTTCAAATTTTGAATATTCTGAGTAATTGAAATAACATCTGAAATATTAAAATGTTTTAAAAAATTAATGTAGTATATATATTGATTAGTTACCTTAGCTACTGTTATAATTGTTGATTAAAGAAAGTCCTCATTAAAAATATATATTAAAGAAAGCTGATTGAGAATTCTAAGTTAGATTATGTCTTTATTAGTTGTTATACATTTTTGTTGAGTGTTCAAATTACTTTTTTTTTTCTAAAAATAAAATAAAATAAAATAAGAATACAAGTCATCTCAGAGCCATGGGAAAGGACTTGTCTAATTACATGATCTGAATAATCAAGTACTATAATTATGTCATTGCATAGCAAATATTCAAAGACATTATCGCACATAATTTTTTCCATAAAAAGTGTCAATATTTGAAGAAGTGACAAATTAATAAATTAATATTCGCTTTTCAAAGATTAAATAGACTTGACATGTTAATATAGGGTGTGTTTTGTATTTTACGAAAATGTTTTCCATAGAAAATGTTTTCCTGGAAAACAAGTTGATTTTTGACTTATTTTCTCATGTTTGGTTGGTGAGTAGAAAATATTTTCTGGAAAAGTTTTTTAGTGTTTGATTTATGAATGAAAAATGTTTTTGAGAAATATATTTTATTTATACTAGAGTAGAAAATAATTTTTGAAATTAAAAATATTTTTTTTAAAACAAACTTAATTTATTTTTTTTTGGGTGGGGGTGGAGGGCAGGTAGGGGAGTGGGTGGGGGGCGTCGAGAGTAGGGGTGAAAAATTGAAATTTTGAAGTTGAAAATATTTTTTAAAAACAAACTTAATTTTTTTTTTGGGGCGGTGGGGGGTGGGGGGTGGGGGGAGGGGGCGTCGAGGGTAGGGGTGAAAAATTGAAATTTTGAAGTTGAAAATATTTTTTAAAAATAAATTTAATTTTTTTTTTGAGGGTGGGTGGGTGGGTGGGGTGGTGGGGCTGGTTAGGGGTGGGTGGAGGGGTCAAGGGTAGGGGTGAAAAAAAATGAAATTTTGAAGTTAAAAATATTTTTTAAAAAACAAACTTAAATTATTTTTTTGGGGGATGGGTGGGGTGGGGGGGGGGGGGTCGAGTGTAGGGGTAAAAAAATAAAATTTTGAAGTTGAAAATATTTTTTAAAAACAAACTCAATTTTCTTTTGGGGGGAGGGGGGTGGGTGGTTGAGGATCGGAATGATAAAATAAAAATTTGAAGTTGAAAAATATTTTTTAAAAAAACAAACTTAAATTTTTTTTCTTTTTGAAGGGGGGTGGGGGGCTGATGGGGGCGAGGTAGGGGGTGGGGGTACAAAAATAAAAATTGAAATTAGAAATATCATTTAAAAACAACTTTTAATATATTTTTTGGGAGGAGGTGGTGGTAGGGGGTAGGGGTAGGGGTGAGGGAGGGGTAAAAAAATTTGAAATTTAAAAACAAGCTTTAAAATTATTATTTTTTTTGACTGGTTTGAGGGTAGGGACAAAATAAATTGATGTTTTCAATAAAAAAAATAATTGTAATTTGAAGTTGGAAGAGAATTTTGAAAAATGTTTTCCTTAAGTTTTGAAGGGAAGACATTTTCCTTAAATTTGAGGAGAATGAGTTGATTTGGAAAACATTTTCCGAAAAATGTTTTCCTTCGTACCAAACACACCCCATTTTAGATTCAAGAAAAAAAAATAGATTATAATTAATCGTTTAAACAAATATATTAGAATAATAAGTTTGTAATATATATGGTCCATGATTGCTTGCTAAAGAAGAGAAAAGTATGGACACCAGAAAATTGCAATAATTTTCAAAAGATTAAGTTAACTTTTGGTATGAAAATCTAATCATTTTCAAAGATTTGTTTTCCATTATGAAAACAAAAATCCCTGTTGTTGACTCTTGCAATTAGATGCTGACTTGTAATGATTGTGATCCTTAAATAGGTAATTATTTAGTACTAATCAATTAGCATCTCCTATTGACCCCATTTTAGATTCATCTTTAAATGTATCTATCTAACAATCTAATCTTTTTATGCATCCAAAAGGGAAATTTGTGCTTTCAATCCTTAAAGTAATGATTTTTATAATATTTAATTCAATACATTCAATTAATTAAAATATACACTTTTGATCTCCCTGCTTAATAATCTTCCTAGGTTTGTCGAAGTTATTAATTGTTAATTAAAATATACATATTTCTTTACCTATACAAGGTAAAGGTAAAATCAACATACACACATCTTTTTTGCCTCTGCCAAAGAAATAAATTCCCTAAATTCCCCCTTTTCGGTTCTCTTTGCCGGCCCCCTTTTAATTTTACTATATAAATTAAAAAAAAGTTATGTGATTAAATAAATAAAGAATTAACCTAAATAACAATCCATACATAATTATTTGAACTAAAAATTATCCGAGAAATATATAATATAGGTATATTGACTAGAAAAAATAGAAAGTGAATTCGACCCGACTAGATCCCTGTAACCCAAAAAGTCGAATTGATGTTTAACGTATTAAGTATTAATCACAAGGGTGTCAATCGAAAAAATCGTCAATGAAAGCTTGTAATGTTTGTAAGATTATCGTTGAGGCAATCAATTCCAAAAATTGCAAAGTCCACAGTCCACACCGTGCAATGCATCATATCACGCATTATCAATCAACCATTATATTATTTATTTAAACAGTTTTTTAAGTGTGAAAACTGAGCTGCTCACGGAGGTGAGTTGTGGTGTAATCAGTGGATCCTTCATTTTAAGTCGAAAATTTAGAGTTCAAGTCTTTGAAACTAAAAAAAAAAATTATGCAGTGAGCGTCATTCTAAAAATTAATCCTGTGATACAAAATACGATTTTAGTCGAGTTCTAATATAAATATTGAAAACTTAGTAAAAAAAATTAAAAATTAAAAAGTTGAGTTGTTCAAAATATATGTCTATCAAGGTGATGTTAACACCGAGATTTAAACTTTGCTTAAAATCAAGTGGTCCATTATATGTTCCAAGTCTTTGGTCAAATCTGATGTAACACAAACGAAATCATCCCCTGATAGCGGTCCATTATAAGAAGTGGATTGATATACCTGATCTCAATTTGTTTGGATCAAAGCGTATTATTGTTGTTATTGGCTTTTGAATTAACTTATACACATATCGATTAATTTTATGAACTACTTATAATTTTTTAACAACAAATATCGAATAATGTTAAGATGTCCCACATCGGTAGGGATGGAAATTTGGTCTCCTTATATGGACTTGGACAAACCTCTCCTCATGAGCTAGCTTTTGGGGTGTGAATTAGGCCTAAAACTTGATTTAACAAATAATTATGCCCTCAGAGGGAAAAAGTCTTGATAATAAATTTGAATATGATAAAATTAATATAAACTTTGAATGATCATCCAGTTCAATGTACAAACAATAATTCATATTATTAATAGTCAAAAAAAGAAGAGGAGAAAATGAATGTTGTTTAATTTGTACATTTAAAAGTTGTTAGAGGGTCGTTTACTAAAGTTGTATCCTAACTCAATCAAAGCAAGAAACATTAAATTGAGTGGCCACAAAAGAAATTAAAATACTTTTGAGGGTCCACGAATTAAATGCAGCAATAATACTTGGGACAGAAAACATTAATTTTAATGAAGACATGACTTCTCGTAGCTAGATTCAGGTAGTAGTATATATAATTCCATATGAACAAGAAGAACATTATTATTAATTTATTTATTTTCTATTCTTATTATTATTATTTTATCTAACTTTATTTATAAACCCCATAGTCATTGACTTGATGGATCTCCTACCATGGTGCTGCTTCTCATCCTTTTTTAGAGGTTAAAAATAATACGATTCAGAATTTCAAGTTTATAAGTTTAGGATATCATTGAAACCATCAAATAATTGAGTTATTTTAGATTCAAATTTGATATTTATAAATATTTAATGAATCCTTCAATATACAAAAATTAAATTAATACTTTTAAATACAGATAATCAATAGATTATATTGTGGATCCGTCTCTGATTAGGTCAGAATAAAGACAAAAAAATACCAAGAAAATATGAGGGATCATGCACTTTTTTTTTCTTCCTATTATTTTTATGATAATGATTTTCAATGCTAGCTGCCAGTGAAGAAAGGCCAAATTCTTTTAATTTTGCACCCACTGCTTCTTATAGCAGGGTGGCCCTCTCTTTACTTTGATAAGATCACACACATTAAAGAATATTATTAATTAAAAAACTACTGATAACTTATTTATTTAATTAGTTCTATTATATCATGACGATTATTTGATAAATATGAGGCCCTTTTTTATGTTGCATAGAATATTTATTAAGTGACTACATGTGACTTTTTTATGTAATTTTCTCCAATTTTTGAGTTCTTTTGTCATACTAAATACAATATGTTTTATTATAATTACATTCAATATAGTAACAATATGTTCTAGGAATTAAAACAAAATTATCATTTCAGAAAAATAAATGTTAATTATAATTTTTTTATGATTAAGGAAAGATAAAGATATTATTTCAATATCCCATAACCACATTCAATACATTAGAAATTAATTGGATATAACTGTATATGAAAATGAATCACCATTTAAGGAAAATAAATGTTTGCAATACCATAATAATTAAGGAGAGAGTAAGACATTATTTTAATAGCCTAATTCGGAACTTTTAATCCTACTATCAATTAAAAAGAAAATGCATTTAATAACATTAAAAAGTTATTAGTTTAATATTTTTCTCATTGTACTAATTCATTCAATCAAACTTAATTTTAAAGATAAAATAACAGCTTCATTTTAATTGTTATCAATATATTTTAAAAATTATCGTGAAAAGGCTTTTCTTGCACCTTATTTTAATTTTCATATACTATTATTATTTTTTCTGTCATTTTTCAATGATTTTTTTTTCGATTTAAAATTTAATGTTTATTCTTAAAACTCTGATGGTACAATTAAGGTGGAGTAGAATATAATAAATGATGATTCTTCTACTAAATAAGAAGATATAACGAAATTGAAAGGGTGAAGTTTTTTTTTTTTAAAAAAATGGATAGGGAATTCTATTAAGGTATCATTACGTCATTATTCAATATATTTTTAATATAAATTTCATTTGCTGATGCATTTGTTTAGTACTCCCTCTGTCCCTAATTACTTGTTTCACTTTTTCTTTTATAGTTGTCTCTAATTACTTGTCCATTTTTGACAAATCAGAAAGAACATTTTTTTTACCTATTATACCATCAATTAAATGACTAATTACTTTGAAAATTGCAGAATTTTTCATCTACTTCATAATTAATACGGGTAAAATGATAAACTCACTATGTCATTAATTGATTTCTTAATAAATGTGTCAATTTAAAGTGGACAAGTAATTAGGGACAGAGGGAGTATTACAGTGTTATTTGACATTATGAGATATTTCTTAGACATTTAAGGAGAATGGTACACCGGAATATATATTATATATTAAAGGATCAACTTTATGCAATAGAAGAATTTTGTTATTAGCAAATATATTTTAACTTATTTTGATAAAAATTATTCTTCCTCATTTAATAGATGTAAAATTTGTGAAGCTTTATTTTTTTCACAATCTTCATATTATTAAAACAAATAATAATAATACGATTAAACAACAGAGTAAATATAAATTAATCAAAAATATTTCATTTTAATGATCGTGCGAAGTGTGGCCAAGTTCTCTAATTTAAAACAAAAAAGTCAAATTTAAATGGGTCTACTATAAATTCCTAGAAATCCAGCTTCAAAAATTATGTTAAAATGGAAACTAAAAAGTGAAATAATTTAATTGAGAGTTATCCTTCGTCTGTCCCATTTTATATGACACTTTTTTATTTCTCAAGAATCAAATAGTTTAAGTTTGACCATAATTTGCGTATGATATCTTCAATTTTTTTAAAATGAAATTTATATATTTGTAAATTACGTAAAAATCAAACATTATAATTCATAATAATTAATAATTCAAAAATATTTTAAAGATCTATGAAAAATTTAAGATGAAAGATAAACTAAAGAGAGTAAAAGGGGAGAATGGAAAGTAGAAAAAAGAATAGTTCATCTTTTTGGTGGGCCTCAATGTACAATTTCTATAGCTTTTAGTCCAACTCTTTAGTGTAATGTTGGTCCTCCCAAACTCCCATTTCTAAATAGGAGTAATTTAAGAGAAAATATTACAGGTTTTAAATCTACTTTCAAAATATTATTATTTATAACGTTTTTAATTTCAAGTTATAACATATCATTTTTTATTTAAAGATCAATTAAATTCCACTTTATTAAATAATTAGTTTAACCTAATTATATTTTAATTAATAGGTGATATAAATACAATTAATAAAAGAGAAACAATGATTATCTATTACCCTTTTTTTAGGGATTTTGTTACCTTTCACACATACCATTACATTGATTTTAAGGTTTTTTTTGTTACTGTCACAAGTCATCCCCATCACCACTTTTCTCTCTTTCTCACACACCAAAACAACACCAAATCACCCCCACGTTCAAAGATAAAAATTCTCTCTAATGTCTTCATTCTTCTTCTTAGAAATCGTAAATCATCACTCTCACCATAATCAGTTTTTCTTCGTTGTGCACTCAAAAGAAGGCCAAATCTTTCACAATACTAAGAATCAAGATTTTAGGCTTTTTCAAAATAATATGAACATACACTTAGAAAGAGCTCAGATTCGTAGAAGCGAGTTCTAATGTTGAAATTGAGGCTCCATCTTTTAACATCTTGACTCAAACGCCTTCGACCAACAAAATGCAAATCCAGTGAACAGAGTGTTACCCCTCACAAGAAGAAACAAAGTGCAGAAAAGGAGAAGAAAAGAGAAGCAAAGAAAATTGCAACTCCTCAAAATAGAAAGGGACAAAAGAGAAAAGGGAAAATGATGGACCGCACATAGCAAAGAACATGCTCTGGATACTACTTATTATCCTACACCAAGACCAATGAGATCAGTTGTCAGATCAACTTAGACTTTCATTCCACGTTTATATTTTAGGATGTCTTTCATTTTTTTAATTCAGTTTTTTACAACAATATATAATATGCATTAATGCATAGTATTAAACAAAATTTATTAATTTCGTTCATGATTTTTGAAAATCAAAAGTATGTTTTATGTTGAGTATAAAAATATATATTGTTATACTTAATTTTTTCACATGGATACCAATTTCATATGGTGTTAGTATTAATTTTTCAACAAGTCTGATACAAATAGGATATCAATAGTAACAAATTTTAGATCGAAATTTTTAGTTTTGAAAAACACTCCATACACAAAGTAGTAAGAATTAATTTTGAAATTCTATTTAGATACCAAATGCATACGTTGTTACAATTAGACTTTCGAAATGGATACCAATTGGATAATAATAATTAGTTTTAGTTTGACTTACTCAGTTGAAATCTGACTGATGTGTTATATATTTAGCTAGCTAATTAGATACCAATTGCATACATTTTTAGATTTAATTTTTTCAGTTTTGATGCCAATTGGATATAAATAACATACAATTGTATTTTCAGCTTGATACCAATTATATACCAATGACATACATGGTTAGACTTAAAAATACCAATTCGATATTAGTTGGATACCATTACCTACACCGGTGGGCTTAATTTTTGTTCCAATGGATACCAATTGGATATCATGTGGATACCAAATGGTTACCAATGATAACCAATTTTTAAAATTTTTTAGTCTACATTTCAAAAACACCGCATACACATAGGAGTAAGTAATACACATAATAAATGTTCTGAAACCATAATTCTTTAAATTAAAAGACAAAAAAAATCAAACCGATATGTTTGTCACAATTAAACAGCTAAAATAAAAATAAATTATGATTAATTTTCAATATGGTAATTTGAACATGTTTTCTTGTTGTGTCCCTCCCGACGACATGTGTTGCATGTAACTTTAAACCTCTTGATTTCACATCAGTAAACTCCTTCCAGCGTTCAAGTTGTGGTCTCTCTACCAAAAGAACACCAATTTTAAATCAATTGTTACTAGTAATTGTGTTTTTGTTATATAAATAGTATATCAAATGCATACAAATTTTTTTACCAATTTCATACCAATATTAAACACTGATTCATATCAAAAAGAATATCAAATTCAAACAAGTGTAAGCATTTTTTAATTATAAACATTAACCTGGTCATTTTTATACCAACATCATACCAAGACTAAACACTGATTCATACGAAATTCATACCAAAAGAGTGCAAATTCAAAATAAACACTAACCTGGACATTTGAAATAAACACATTCGAAATAAACACTAACATGAACATTTCTATACGCATTTCATACCAACACTAAACGCTAGTTCATACAAGAATCATACCAAAAAGAGTACCAAGTTCAGACAAGTTAATTATAAAAAATCTTTAATTATAAACTAACAGTATATAAATCAATACCATTGGAGGTATATGCAAGTTTCTATACCAAATTCATGTAAAAAATAAACAATTCTTATTTAAAAATTGAACAGTATACATTAAAGGATTTGTTGAATTTTTTTTAATACTATTCACTAAAACACATACGAAACAAACACTAACTTGTACAATCCCATCTACCACCATACTTAATTAATATTGGTAAGAAACCTTCCATCCTACATAATGGCAAAACAAAAAAATCGTGTGAAAGGAAAATAATTTGAGCGACCTTGAACGATGATGGAGAAACATACAGATATTGAGTAAAAAAATACTTATTTATGTTTTGATAGACAATTAACAGGTGAGAAAAAAGGCAATAATTGTTTTGAGTTAAACAAGGAAAATAAATATTCTATTTGTTATGATTTTCCTTATTTTTATGCCTATTATTAATTATCATTACTATTATAAATTTATTTGTTAATTAATATTTAGTCTTTTTTTTACTTTTTTTATTTAACAAATGTTATAGCCGTAATTATTTAATGTTAAAACTTGAAACATAAAGAATAATGTCATAACTAGTACTCCCTCTGTTTAAAAAAGAATGATCTCATTTCCATTTTAATTTGTTTAAAAAAGAATGACCTCTTTCCTTTTTTGATAACATTTTACTTTTAGCTTTCCATGTGGCATGTTTAAGACCACAAGATTAAGGACAATTTTGTACATTTGACATAATTTAGGACCACGAGATTCAACAATCTTCTTTAATTTCTTAAACTCCGTGCCAAGTCAAACCAGACGACTCTTTTTGAAACAGAAGGAGTAATATTTAGTCTTATATATGTCAATTATAAATTTTTCACATTTTATTATATATTATCGTTCGTTTCAGTTTATGTGATACATAGGTTTTTTAGGGTCTGTTCGGCCATGTGATATGGTATCATGATATGATATCATAATATGAAATTATGAGATCAAATTGAAGTTTGTTTGGACATGCGATATGAAATTTTTGTGTTGTATATTTTCGCATAAACATAAGAATCTCATAAGTTGTAAAACTATTAAATAGCCCCAATTGTTTATTCAATCTCACCAAATAAACAAGAATTTATAAAATCGTATAATAAATTATTACAGAGCTATTTGTTCTCCACTTAAGTAATTGTTTCATCTAACTTTAATTCAATAAAAAAAATTGAACATAAATTGTAGTGTACTAGTCTTTAATATAATCTTCCCACATAGTACGAACAATTTTCTCACGTTGAATTTGTATTTCTCGATCATGTGACCGAGAAGACGAGCCAACATTGTTACTTTGAACCATTTGTTGGTCAATATCATCTGCAACTATATTTTCATGCTCATAGACCATAAATATTTCATCAGTCTTTTGGTATTCTCGCAAAGAATTATGTAACACTGCACAAGCTATGACAATTTTCACTTGTGTATCAATATTATAATGGTTTGTTTCAGTATTTCTAAATCTATTTTTCCAAGTTTCAAAAGTCCGTTCAATCACATTGTAGAGATGAATGCCTATAATTAAACAGTTCTTTGGCATTTTGAGGCTCTCTTTCACTTCCTCTGCAATCTTGCAAATAATAGCGTAGTTCTTTGTATGGAGCTAAGAATCGTTTGTATGGAGTTAAAAATCGGTTGGTGTGAGTTAAAGTGATTATATGTTGGTGAGAATAATAAATTTTATGTCGGTGAGAATAATAAATTTTAAAAAGTAATGTTGTGATTATAATTTTATTTACATATGAAATAAATGGTTAGTAGATATGAATGTGGATTGTTTTAATAAAATATAAACTTGTGGATTAATTTTTATATTAAAATTATCTCAAATCATGATATGGAATTCTCATATCATGATTTTTGGAGAATATGAAATCACATCTCATGATATGAAATCATGCGATGAAATCAACGTAAAATCGCATGTCCAAAGATTGATTCAATCTCACGAATGGCTAAACGCCTACTTAATTGTTATAAAAAGGAATAGAGAAAATGGGAACCAGTCCAATCAGAACTCAGAAGGTAGGCCTGTCCTTTTTTGTGTTGTGGTGGACCTTTAATCATGTGATATATATATATAGTGAAATATAATAGTCCTACTATTGTTTTTTTTTTAAGTTAGGTAAGTGGACATATCTACTTTACTCTTATCCATTTTCGTCCATCAATTAATTTCATGTCCTTCGAAAATTCAAACCATATCTTATACAAGTTGTTTAATTTCTTGTTTGAGGGGGTGGTGGTTGGGTATGTGATGATTGAGGTTTGCACGAGGACACTTAGAGAAATGACAAATAAATATATCGGATTAAATTTTGATAAATCAAAATATTTTCAAGCTTATTGAATAAAAAGTATAATTTAAGTCTAATTTAATTTTAAAAATTAATTCAAGAAATATGAATTAATTGTCCAAAATTATTATATAAGAAGACAAAATATCATCAATACAAAACCATCAAGACAAAATACAATCGATATACATATGGGATTACAAACACTCCACTTTCTAGGTTTGATAACTAGCTAGAGAGTAGAGTGTGGACAAGAAAAATGAGGGCTTAACATCAAATAAAACAAGAGTTGGATGAGTTTGTCTCGATTTGTTAATATGATAATTAAGAAATGAATATTGACTCTAACTCAATTTGAGTGTGAGTTATGCTTATTATTGAGTCTAAACTCTAAAATCTCTTCTTAGTTACTTTCTCATTATTATTGCTTGGATTTTGAATTTACCACTAATTTTAGTCAATCGTCAAAGAATTTTGTTTACTGTGATTTGGTGTAGTGTTTTTGCGTTGGTGCTTTTGTTGCTCGTACTCCATGACCGATGAAATTAATTTTTTGAAATATATGTCCAACAAAATTATCGAGTAGTGATCAAATACATTGCACGTTGCACCTTGCCATAATATATTGAACTTGTTTTCTTACCATGCACGTACCATGCATGATGCACATTTTTGGAGTGACAGTAATATACCTAGAACTAAGTAACGTAACGTGCTACACTGACAGAATTTTTAAAAGGTAGAAAAGAAGTTACTTTAATTTGTACTTGTAAAATTTCGTATGTCGGAGAATTTAAACTAGTTATCCCAGGATTAACTATCCTGGGATTAGTTATCCTGAGATAACTTATCCTACTATGTATATGAGATAACTTATTCCATCATTATGCTATAAATGGTGAGATAAATTATCTCAAACATGTCAATCAAACAAAACATCTAAATTTTATTTTAGGACTATTTTTTTATCTAAAATTATTTATGCTTATCCCTCACACCAATCAAGCCCTAAAGATCAAAAGAGTACTGTGTAGTGTGTACCGTATTACAACAAGTACTTAATATATACGTCCTCAAGTGGACCAAACAAAGATCAAGATCAGAATTTTTAAGGCTTGAATAATTGATTTTTCTTATATATATATATATATATAAAGCAATTCTCTTTAGGATGGCAAAGCTTTTTGTATATATGTGCGGATTTTCCTTAAGCTACTTCATTAAAAATTTTATGATTATAAATTTCATAATAGTGTATTTTATTTCATAAACAAATATGTCTATTTAATTCAAGATGTTATATATATTACGTGTAAAATATCTAACATTAATTAGGACTGCAAATAATGTAAATAAAGCAATTCTCTTTAGGATGGCAAAGCTTTTTGTATATATGTGCGGATTTTCCTTAAGCCACTTCATTAAAAAATTTATAATTATAAATTTCATAATAGTGTATTTTATTTCATAAACAAATATGTCTATTTAATTCAAGATGTTATATATATATTACGTGTAAAATATCTAACATTAATTAGGACTGCAAATAATGTAAAAACAAGAATTCATGAAGATCACAATTTTCACGAGGTATAGTAAAACTATAGACGAAATTGGTGAAGAATTCAATGTATGCCAATTTTTCTAATTTTGACCAAACAAACCTTCATGATTATGTACGATTTTGTATGCAAATTGTGTGATCGTGGGAAAAGTTTCACGTCAAATGAAAAAAGGGATTCTCTTCTTGTGAGTTAATTTTTGAAATAGAATAAGGTCCAAATTTTATTTATTTTTATGTTATCAGAATAAGACTTATTTTAATTACTGTTCATTGATGTTAGATTAATATATAAAATTCCCCACATATACATCAAATGTCCCGCCTTGAATATAAGATAGGGTCTCCAAGATTCTCACACCAGTTGAAAAAATAATGGGTGGTTTACCTATATAAATTTGGACAATTCTTTGTACATTAACAAACTAAATTGGATAATTTTCGTTAACATTAGAAATCAATATTTTTTTTAAAAATGGATGACACAAGCAAGAAATATATGTGCCAAAAACTAATTATTGAACAACACAAAAGATAATAAAGGGAGTTGATTTTTTTTTAAGCTAAGTTTGTATAAAATAATCAAATATGAATTTTGAAATCTTGAAAATAATATATATTTACTGTTATAACAGCTAAAAGATGATAGACTAATGTAAAAATTGTTTGATAGTGATGAATACATATTATATTATTTTATTTGTGGCCATTTTTTTGCTTGGCCATAAGTGAAGAGCTTACGGCATATATCAGTTGAAAAAAATACAACCAAACTAATGGTTGGATAAGGTGATCGAATGTACTTTTAATTTATTCTAATTGTCTGCAGATCAGATTGGGATGAATATTTTATTTAGAAAATAATTTAAGTTGGAGATTAATTCTTTGTGGAATGCAATTTAATTTAGACCACTTAGGCCAGTTGGACTGCTAGCAGATATTGATTTTAAAATTTAAGTCGGTGGATATGAAATACTATTACTACACCTCATCCTCATTTGTCATGTATATACTATATATACAATAAGATGTAAAACTCACATAAATACACAAATAATAATAATAACAATAATAATAATAATAAGATGTAAGCAAATATTATCTGTAATTTGTGGATTAGAGAAGTTGTTTTCGATAAATCCTCAATTTAAAAAAAGGTTATTCACGTAAGGTTGCAAGAAGAAAAAAAGATATTAAAAATATCAAGATACATATACAAGCAAAATGAATCAACAAATGATAAAAACTTATTGATAATGAGAAATTATAGGATTATTTTATAATTTGTGAGGTGATACATATTAATTGAATTTGTGAGGCAATGTATACTTATTAAGAAAAAAATTTAAGAATATAATTTAAATCATACATTTTATTATTGTTCTTTATGAAAACATAAATATAACTTTGTATGACTGCAATTCATCTCCTAGTAAATGTATTGAACTTCATTAAAGGAAAAGGCAAACATGAAAAAAAATAATCAAACATTCATTTTAAACTTTGAACAATTCAATTATTTTAAATAATGAAAAAAGACCCAAAACATCACTATGGAATTGAGGGAGCTGTACAGCTTTACTATTGCTAATTTACAAATAAATAAATATTTTTAATAATATACTCTCTACATCTCAATTTACATGACACATTTTTTTAATCTATTAATTTTTTTTTACTTATCTATGATTAAAAATAAAGTAATTTTTAATTTTGTTTTCTTACCCTGAATACTCTCTCCGTCCTTTTTGAGAAATTTTTACTTAGTATACCTATTAAGAAAATAATGATTTTAGTTTACCATTTTACTCGCTATATTTTTTAAAGACAATAACTCTATATTAATAAATTAAGAATTTAATAGGATTTTTTTTTATCATTTTCAAAATTAAGAAGTAAAAATGAAAATCAAATTAGAGAGTACTTGACAAGTATATGGAGATAAATATCTAAAATTTAATTTTAATTTAAAAAAATTCTTGCATTTTGTAGTTGGTCAAAGGAGCGCAGAATAAATTGGAGATATATTGATTATTAGGTGCATGAAACTCCCGAAAGTGATCATTTATTAAAAAGTGTTTGGTCAAATAAGACGCAAGTCAATGTGCAAACGTGTGCACAATTAATGCCAAACGCCCAAAATAAAAGGTAATCCTACCTTCACTAATTTAACTTATTTTCCCAAAAATAAAAAAATAAACTTATTATTCTTACACAAAAACAATATATCTATTACTCCAATTAATTATAACAAGTCAATATTTTTAATAAGACATTTTGTGTTTAAGTTTTACGAAATAAATTTAGAAAAAAAAATATTAATTTTAAATTTAATTCAATCTCAAAAGTAATTTATAAAAGAAAATAATTATCCAAATACTAACTTATGAAAAAATGATTATTTAAATTTATATAAGAAAGATCACTCATCTCATTGATATAATTTTTCTTTTTCATTTTTGATATCAATTAATATTACTTTATTTGTCCAATAATAATTGTCCACTATTGACTTTACACAGTTAAAAAATCATAAATAGAAGGATAATTTTATTATATCACCATTTGAATATAATAAATATACTGTCTTAAGAAATATAGTAAAAAATTACCTAATTTTATAAAGTGGATAAATATCGTTATATATTCCAAAATAATAATGGACAAGTGTTGTTAGATGGAGGGTATAGTAAAAGGAAGGCCAACCTCCAAAAGGTCCATTAAAGGTCGGCGCAAGTGTAATATATTAGTCCCAGCACAGCAACAAAAGAAAGGTGTCACATATTGTTACTGTTTTTACATTAATTAATTATTAGTACTACTACCTTTTTTTTCCCACAGCAACGACCCAACTGGATAATGATTTTAACAACAAATTGCTTGGACATAAATTCATCTGTTCAAAATTTGACATGTGTCTGCTTAGTGGAGCAATAAATATTAATATCTTTTTACCTCTACCTTTCCAAAAGTTATAACTTCAGTGTTCTTACACTAAGCTAATATAGTGCTCCCTCCGTCCAACAAGATGGTTGGACAGAGGAAGTATGTTATTTTTTAATGTTCAATATAAAAATTATGTGTTGGTTCGAACGAATTCATTGTAAAAAACTTTAATATTGTACATGGTTGTTTTGTTTTTCTAGAGCTAACCTGCTGTAAATATAAATCAAATATAATTTATCAGAGTCAACAACTGCTGATAAAAAAAAAACAATAAAATGAGAAACGTAAAAGGGAAAATATATAGGGAAAGACATGATTTTAGAGATAATAGAATTATTAAAATCGAAGACACGTGGCCTGATAAGGGGCATTTCATTACTCTGTATTTTTTATTATTAAAGTATGAATTTATAAATAATAAGGTAATTAAGTACATTATTATATTAGATTTATATTGTTATTTGATTATGATTTAAGGATATAATAATAAAATTCAAATATCAATCAAAATAACATTGATAATATGAATCCCTCTATCTCAATTTCTATGATATAGTGTGATCATACTCATAATTTAAAAATATGATTTTTTTTTATAATGTTGCTAATGTCATTAGATATTTATTAAATAAAAAAATATTTTATTTTTCCTTGAATCAATTAAAAAAAAGTGTCACTTAAATTAAATCGATTAGCAGAATACAACAGGTAACATCCATCCAAATAAGCTGTTAACCTTAAAGCTGGGGTATGGGGGGTTTTAGGAGTGGGGGTGGAGCCCAAAAATGGTCCTCTGCTTTGCTGGCTTCAAGCTCTCCATTGTTGTTTTTTAATGGGATTTGTCTGCTCTATGTGACCATATTTTTCAGTCTGTGGCCTAATTGAACTACTAATAACACTACTTCTCTCTCTATTTGATCACTCTATTTTCCACTATTTTCTTTCTTGAATCCCCTTCATCCTCAAAGAAAAGTTAAGAGAAAAACAAACAAAAAGATAACTGTTGAATACCCACTTTACTTTTCCTTTGATTTGATTTGATGGTTTCACAGATCTAAACCCCTTTTCACTTTCAGATCTTCAAAGGTGAGTTTTTTTATTTCCCTTTTGAACTTATCTTATTTATATTCAGCTATATTTTACTATATGAAATTTGGGTAGTCAAGAAAAAAAGTTGTCTTTTCTTTATCTTGTTTTCAGTTGGTTTTGAGATAGTATGTGTGATTCTTGAAATTTGGGTAGTCAAGAAAAAAAGTTGTCTTTTCTTTATCTTGTTTTCAGTTGGTTTTGAGATAGTATGTGTGATTCTTGAAATTTGGGTAGTCAAGAAAAAATTGTCTTTCTTTATCTTGTTTTCAGTAGTATTACTTTTTCCTTTGCCAAAGTCAGACCTTCTGGATTCAAACTGTCTGACCACCATATTGTGCTATATTGAATGACTACTTTGAAAGTTTTCTGTTTGTATTTTTGTTGAATTTTCCATTTTTAGAGTAATTTATTGTCATGTGTGAAACATTATAAGTACACCATAAATCATTTCTTTGCATTTGCATTAAATTCAGTGTTAAACTGGAGGTTGCTTCTTGGTGTACCATACAGCAAGTTTTAAGATTGTAATACTTGCCAATCTCATTATTTTCCTTTTATCTTACTTTTGTCATTGGTATTGTTGGACTTGTAGTATTATATTACAACAAAGGCAAAGTTGAGATTTTTATGAGCAAACTTAGAAGAGAGTCCTGTCAAATGTGGAGACATAATTGGATGGTGTTTTGGATGAGATGAGGCATGACATCTGGATTGATGAACTTCTTGAGGGCCTGTTTTCAGCCAAGGGTTGATGGACTTGTTCATACAAGTTCTTCAGATTCCGGTGGTCGTCAAGATGGACTTTTATGGTATAAGGATACAGGACAACATGTAAATGGCGAATTTTCTATGGCTGTAGTCCAGGCTAATAATCTACTGGAGGATCAGAGCCAAATTGAATCAGGGTGCTTGAGCTTGCAGGAATCTGGACCATATGGTACTTTTATTGGAATTTATGATGGGCATGGGGGACCTGAAACTTCAAGGTTCATTAATGAACACCTCTTTCAGAATCTCAAGAGTGAGTTCTTCTAACCAATTTGAGTAATAGCTCAGCTTTTTACTCCCTCAGTTTCAATTTGTTTGTCGGGTTTGACTTGATACGGAGTATGAGAAACAAAGAATACTTTTGAATATTCTAAAGACATGTAGAATGTACCAAAATGCCTTTTAATCTTGTGGTCTTAAATATGTTACATGGAAAGTTGAAATTAACGACTTGTCAAAAAATGAAAGAGATACTCTTTTTGAAACGGACTAAAAAAGAAAGTAATTCAATCAAATTGAAATGGAGGGAGTATATCTTTTACAGCTAAAGAGGTTGAATTTTAATTGTTTCATACCTGTCTTCTTGTTACATTTGATATTTAAGAATGTCCAAGTCCTATAAGATTATTAAGTACCATTTACTTTTCGTAGACTATTGTTTAAATAATCAAGTTTTAAGTATATATATATATTGCTATAGCAGTAAGGTTTTTTTTTTTTTTTTTTTTTTTTGTCATTTTGATGAATCTATATTTCTCTGTGGAATAATAAATGCAGTGACATGGATAGTGAGGATTTATATAGCCGACCCAACTTGCGTTTGATTGAAGCATATTTCTTTTTGTTGTTTATTATTGTGTGGAATATCATCGGCAACTATGTATGATTTTTGTCCCTTTTTAAGTCTTCACTCAATGGCTTTCTCCAATTTGTGTAGGGTTCACATCTGAGCACCAGTCTATGTCTGTTGAGGTGATTCGGAAAGCATTTCAAGCAACAGAAGAAGGTTTCCTCTCTGTTGTGACTAGACAATGGCCAACGAAACCACAGATTGCTGCTGTTGGATCATGCTGTCTTGTTGGAGTTATCTGCAGTGGAACCTTATATGTAGCCAACCTTGGTGACTCGAGGGCAGTCTTAGGGAGACTTGTCAGATCAACTGGTGAGGTTCTTGCGATTCAGCTCTCTGCAGAACACAATGTGAGCATTGAATCTGTAAGACAGGAGATGCAATCTTTGCATCCAGATGATTCACAAATTGTAGTTTTAAAGCACAATGTCTGGCGTGTCAAGGGGCTTATACAGGTAACTTCTATTCCATTTTCCTTGGCAGTTTCTGTTTTATGTTTGCTCAACGCAAAGTACCGATTTGATCTTATTATTAATGAGTGTTCTTTCAATAACAATATACACATTACGCCTATTACTAATTCATACTACACTCGCCCCCTAATCGTTTATGCCTTTTAGAACTTTAAGATCGGGGTGCCCCCAAGGCCTAGCTCGAGTGGCAAAAGGTGGAGGATTTGTGGCTTAGGTCGCAAGTTCAAGCCCCACACCATGCAACGCGAAGCCCGGTATTTAAGTGGAGAAGGGTAGAGGGGCGGGTCCCATTATCCACTGAGTTTAGAAAGCTGTGATTGGTCCAAAGGGCGGGTCACAGACGGATTTCTCGGTTATAAAAAAAAAAAGAACTTTAGGATCGGGGTTTCCTATGTCCTTGTATTTTCCTTTTCTTGGGAGATGTAGGAAACTGCCATTCAAGTAGCCTATATAGTACTATATGTTTCTGGTTCATTGACTTTGAGTTATGAACATTTCTTTGCTTTCACATATAGCAAATGAACTTTTGTCTAAGAGTGACACAAAGTTGAAAAGTTTAAATCTCGAGGTTTTAATGGCAAGCGATTCTTTTTGGAAAGAAATTCTTCATAAACAAGATTATTTGAAGAAACCGAAATTGAAGATTCTTGGTATTTACTTGACTACTTCAACTTGAGAAATGAATGGATAAAAAGAAGTATAAAGTACAGAAACCCCAATAATTTGGGGGCAAATTACATCCTATCCTGAAGGTTTCTCAAATTACAATAATCCTGGATTTTCCAAAACTCACGGATGCATTGCTCCTTCGCCTGATACATAGCAAATGGTACATAAGTTATGTATCAGATATGTAAGTTATGTATCAAATACATAACTATAACTTAGATTCATTCTAATTTTGGTTTGAAATAATTGGTGTTATGTATCAACAATAACATTTGTACCAGATACATTGTACACAAACAAAATTGTAATCTATCTTATAGAGGTGGAGTGATGTATCGGATGTTAAGAGAGAGAAGGAAAAAGGGAATTTTTGTAATTTATTCAAATGGTAGGGATTTTTAGAGATTATGTTATCTTGAGTCGTGTAATTACATAATTTTCCCTAAAAAGAAACCGTTAAAAGAATATTTCTAGAACTAAACGCTTCCTTTCCACCACTTTATATGGTGGAAATGGTACCCTTTTCTGTGATAAAGGTGATAGACGTGATATCTTTTTGGTAAAACAAGTAATTTTAGTGGTTGTGTTTATATTTACATGTGCAAAGGAATATTTGTTGTTTATGGAGAGGCTTCATTATTCTTTTCAGTTTGATATCTTTGACTCTGCGACTGTGTGATATTTAGCAGCAGATATAGTATCTTTAAAGTATCGCCAAATGCATAAGCAATATGAATGAGAGTAGCAGACCTAAAATATTTTTAATTTCAACTTTTTAATCAATTAGTAGGAACAGCATTTGAGGCCCCATCATTTTTCACCTTCTCCTAGTAAGTCGGCAGCGACAGTCCGATTAGTATGTTAAATATTATATTGGAGACTCTAGGTTTCTCGGCTGACATTTGGAACATGATTATGTGTCCATATAATCCTGAATAATCATTTTTTTAGAGTTATTATTGAAACCAGAATGTAGAGCTGGCAGAACTATGAAATGGTCATTGAAGTAGTAAACAACAATCACCAATTTTAAGTTTTCTGTTATGTGGTAAGGTTTCTGTTGCAGAAACTTTATATCAAAACAAGTTCATGATAAGAAGGATTACCACCTTATCCAAAAAGCAAAGTAAGATCGCCATTGCACTCGCACAGGAATATAAAGAGAATCGCCCGAGAGATACTTATATGACTATAAAGAGTAGGGAAAATTCAAGAAAATTAGTTACTGTTGGGTGACTTAAGGGTCCTTCATTCAGTTACACTTCTTTATATCTTTGGTGTAGCTCTAATTAAATGTTATATATCCTCTTAAATTTTTAAAAATCCATCCATATGTTTGGAAATTGATACTCTGCCTTTTGTTTGTATTGTAGTACTTTAGTCAGCTTAAATCGTACATTGTATGAATGTCTTGCGAACAAGGGAGCTACCCTCTTCTGGGATGTTGGCATAATTTTTGGATGGTTTAGAATGGAAATATGAACCTCAATTTCTTACATGTTAAATAAATTACTATTTCATCACAATCTATATAAAAGAAAGAAAAAAGCATTCTTAGGAGCCGTCATGACACTGAGTTTCTCTCCTTGATGGAGCCTGCAGCTAGACCTTAGAGAGCTAGATTTATTTCTCGAAGTGTTGCAGATCTTCTGGTAAGGTATTCCCTGTGCTAATTAATGGCTTTTGACATTCATTAGCTGTTTCAATCTTTCAGAAATACTTATCTTTTGCTTGTTAATTTAATGGGGTAGGATACTTTCTTTAGGAAGCACATTTAGTAAGGTTGTGTCTTTCATGACTCAAAAAAACTTTGATCTGCACTTAGGATGACTGAATACTTTATTTTGCAGATTTCAAGATCCATTGGTGATGTGTACTTGAAGAAATCTGAATTCAACAGGGAGCCATTGTATGCTAAGTTTCGCCTTCGAGAACCATTCGGAAAGCCCATATTGAGCGCAGATCCAGCAATTTCAGTGCACCATTTGCAACCTGACGATCAGTTTATCATATTTGCATCGGATGGTCTCTGGGAGCACCTAAGTAACCAAGGAGCAGTTGACATTGTACAAAATCACCCACGAAATGTAAGATATCTACCTCCATCATGCTTCATGGACCTGTCTAGTGTTTTGGCTATTCTACCTATAGTGAAGCAGTTTTTTTATTCCTCAACTGTTGTTGGCTCTTTAATCGGTTCATTTTACTCATTGACATCCTGCTTCTCTCTTTGGTAACTGGTAGTAAATAATCTAGTGCTGCAGTTGCATTAGAATTGATTATATTGTATCTACGTTTCTTTTAGGCAGGAGAAATTCATTATCCTATCTCGACTGAAATGCCGAGCTATAGTGTAGTGTCGATTGCATGAATTCCAATTTAGTCTCTATAACTTTTATAGTGTAGTGTCGATTGCATGAATTCCAATTTAGTCTCTATAACTTTTATAGTGTAGTGTCGATTGCATGAATTCCAATTTAGTCTCTATAACTTTTATAGTGTAGTGTCGTTTAGTCTAGATATATAGTACAAAAGCTATATGTTTCTAAATTCCTTGAGAAGTTGAAAAAAAGAAACAGTGGGATCAACACTTAAAGAGGCTTGTTTCGCCACTTGACAGGGGATAGCTAGAAGGTTAGTGAAAACTGCACTACAAGAAGCAGCAAAGAAAAGGGAAATGAGATATTCAGACTTGAAGAAAATCGATCGTGGAGTTCGTCGACATTTCCACGATGACATCTCAGTAGCGGTTGTGTTCCTGGACTCGAACCTTGTGAGCCGGGCTAGCTCTGTCAAGAGTCCTAATATTTCTGTTAAAGGAGGTGGCATTATTTTGCCTACAAAGACTACCCCAACATAAAGTTGGTGCAACTTTATGAAGCTGTTGTTGTACTAATATGTATGTTGTGAATACCAGGTAGCTTCAAAAGCAGGCCAACAATTTTTTAAAAATGTAATCTAACTGAGACTAGTACTTGCATTTAGTTCCTGTGCCTAAGAAAGGTACTGGAAGAAAAAAAAAGTATCTTTACAAATATCACTTTTGAGTTATTTCCTTCTTGCTTCTATTATTTCTCAGGTTGTCCACCTTTTTCTTTTCTAATTTCATTTGGCTTTTGTATAATTATTATTATACTATTATAATTTCATTTCTTTTATCTTTTTGATGGGACATTTTGTTTTGTAAAGAAGCTATATTGGGATTGTAATATGGGGAATATATTATGGGAGTTAAATAATGACAAAATTATCAATAGATATATTTTTATTGTTAGATGTTGGATTTGTTGGACAAAAGATGACATATATAAATATAGATAAATTTTAATTTTCGCTGTTCTTGGATATTGGAAGGACTCTGAAACAGGTGTTTTTTTTTTTTTTTTTAGCATTGTTGTTCTATATTGTATTATTTGCTATAAAACTAACATCACGATTATGGTAAACTAATGTTGGGATTGTTTATATATCACAATTTTTTTAACCAAGTACGGAATAAAATAATTCTAGTTATTCTTTATATCCTTGTAAGTTGTAACTAAGCAACCAATAACAGTATGTTTCTGGCTGTGATTTATAACCGAGAGGTTGATTATGGAGGGTATGCGAAGAGGTAGAAGTAAGTCAAAAAAATGTATTGGGGAGATAATTAGACATGAGTACATAACACACTTGCAAGCGGTTGTTTATTGAGGACATCATTCTAGATAAGAAGATATGAAGGTCAGTGGTTAATAAGGTAGAAAAATCGTAGGTTGTCGAGCGTTGTCTAACCTTCCTTATATGTTTTGTTATTATTACTCACATACTATCTTATTCTTCAGTTCTATTGTTAAATGTTGTTTTCTTTGTTTTGGGTATCGTGATATGTGTTATTACCAATGTTACTCTTCTCCATGACTATTTCACAATAAGTTGTATTTTTCTTACTTGATTTTATTATGTTTTACTTAAATGACTATAGTGGTAAGATTGCGCATACACCACTCGATCCAAATTCCACTAAATATATCATTATTGTTGTAACTCTCTATACACCAAAGGTGGGGGGCAAAGTCAATATACTAGTGATAAGTTCAGCAAATTTAACTTTAGTATAATTTTTATATTTATATGTATACATAATTTATTCAAAGTTCGATAAATAAAAAGAATTATAATTTAAAATTCATAAATTAAAAATCTGGATTACAAGTCCGGTCAAAGTCATAATTTTAACTAGGACAAATGGAGTACTTTTAAAAAAAAATATAAGTTAAAATTAAAAACACTACTGTCGTGGAATAACTTTAATAGCAGTATCCAATTTTATTTTTTAGAATTGAGAGAACTTCTTTATTGTTTTTAAAAAAGATTAAAATATATACAAATTGTCAGAATGTCAGATATATTCCCCCCACCACAAGAAGACGTTCTTCATAGGATGCAGTAGTCAGTCAGGTTAAAAAAATATAAGTAACTTAATACGTTATATTTTAGTAAAAACCATGTACATTAAGAAATAAATAAATGTAATATAAAGTTTATTAAATAATGTCTCTTGAAAATTAGACAGTATTAAGAAAACAGATTTATAAGATTATAATTGAAAAAAAATATTGTATTAATTTTATCGTGATTTTTTAGCATGAACATTTTATTTCTGCTTTTATTTTATTTTTCTAAATTGTAATAAATCAAAGGCTCAATTATCAACGACCCCATGATGGTATTTTTCTGGTAAAAGAATGATTATTTTACTTGTTTTTATGGCTGACTAACTCCTGTAAAAGCCCCTACTTTATTGTTTTTTTTCTTTCTAAAATCTACTTATCCAATGGTTGTAAGATCATCTCCAATTTCACTCTATTTTACTCTTTATTTTTTATATTTAGAGAGTAAAATAAAGAATTGAGTCTCTAACGACTCTCTAAAAAACTCTCCATTCTCTATTTATAGAGAGGTGAATAGTAGTTCTCCAAATTTGAAGAACTATTATTCATCTCTCTATTTCACTTTTTCATTATTGTAATATTATTTCTATTATTTGTAACTAACATATTATTTTTCATATAAGGCTATTAAATAAATTTCTAATATTCGTAATTCTTTTTAAATATAGTACAATATTTTAAAATATATATTATTTAATATATACTACTTTCATTCCGAATTAACAATATTTTAAATATATTTTTTTCAATTTTTGTCACTTTAAGAGATAATTTGATATTATTATTAATTTTCACTATGAAGAATGCACAAAATTTAAATGATAAAATGAAAATTTTAATTTAAAAATACAATACATGACATAATAATTTAAATACAAGATAATAATACAATACAATACATAACATAATGATTTTTAAAATCACAACAACAATTTAGTAGGTCGTTTTCAGATATAACAATATTCGGAAAAAAGATAATGTATGATCTAGAGAATTGTTGTGTTTGTGATTGCGGTTGTGCTTGTTGATATGTTTTAAAAAAAATTTGTAGTTGTTCTTTAAAATTTACAATAAAATATAATTTTATATTAAATAAAGAATTAATGAAAATTATAAGGGTGATTATTTTGAAAAAAGAAAGAACGGATTTATATTATGAAATAAGAAAATGAAATAGAAATAGAAATAATAATATAATATTGAGGAGAGAGAAGAAAATTATTTTTAGAGAGTAAAATAGAGAATTGAGTTACAGTTGGTTAGAGAACTCTATATTTGGAGAGTAAAATAGAGAGTAGGGTTGGAGATGCCAAAGAAATAATATCGACACGTGTTGTGATTCAATACATCCAGGGGTCGTTTGGTACAAATATTAATAATAATGGATTAGTAACGCATGAATTAGTAATGCAGAGATTAGTAATGATATGTTTATTTTAATCAAGTGTTTGGTTTATTGTTTCTCACCTCATCTTGTGTTTGGATTAAAACTCTATAAAAAGTTTCTTTCCAATTATACCCATGAATTATTATGTGATTGAGTTAAGGTAGATAGTTGCCTGCAATATTATATTTTTAATGACCTTCGAACTAGCTATGAGAAAAATAATTTTGTTGTCATGTTTGCTATTTTTTCATTTGAATTATTTGACAATAAATAATTGTCATCTTAATAAATTGATCACTCACAAAATTTCAATTTAAAAAGATAAACCATCTACTTTTAAAATCGAAAAGACAGTCAACAATGGTAAAGTTGAATAAACCATCTACATTTAGACATAAAAATTGCAAGTTGTAATATTAATATGTATGTAATTTCTTAAATTGTTCAAAATACAAATAATTAGAAAACTAATATATATATATATAATATATTCAATTAAGATCACAAATGTCATGTAGTGGTATATTTGCCTTTTTAATTAGTAAATGTTAAATAACTGGTGTTTCGAATTTGTATTAAATCTATTTAGTAACAAACAACTTTCTCAAAATAATTTGTAAGCTATTTATTTAAATAAATTTACTAGTACAAATATAAAACATAAAATCAAGAAAATAATTAAAATAATTAGAGAGATATTGTCTTTATACAGGCTTATCCCATGGTATTATATCATATGTATTAGTAATACCTCCAAATGGAAGGTATTAATAATACATCCTATAATACTATGTAGAATGTATAACCTACATGAATTAGTTATACATGGGCCCAAATTCATACCAGACATAGTACTAAATAATATCATACATATACATGAATTATTTTTTCTAAGGCGGCCTACCAAACGACCCCTCAGTGTCATTATAGTGATCGTCGAGATAGTATAATAACATGCTCGATTAATTTGAATTTACACCAAATAGGTCTATCGAAAGAGTAAAGTGGCATTTACAGTGAAGTTATCTATTTTTCAAGTATCAAATATGAGATATTTAATTTAAAAAAAGAAGAATTTCTAATCGTTTTACCACTCCTTTTTATGATATTCATGAGAATGATTATGAAACAAACAAATAGTAGATAGACAAAAGTATAGATAGATTTCTTGACAATATTCTATAATTTTATATGTAAAATTTGAATCTCTATAAAAGCGACTATTCTTAATTATGAGAACTGAAAAAAGCGTACGGTAAGATGAAATATCATATTTTTTATTATTTAATTGTATTCTCAACATGCCATTTCATGTGTGAGCTTAAATTTTTTTCATGGGTTAAACACGCGATTTTTTTTATAATCTCAGGACTTCTGTTTGCTCTAATATCATATTAAAGTGTGTTACCATCTTATCTAAAAGTTTAATCAAGTTGTTAGAGAAAATACATTTTTACTTATTCAACAGTATTCTCAACGTGAAGCTACGATCAATCGATTAAGGGCTAATAAACATTAGTGTCATGTGGCTGAAGGGGTAAGTAATGCCTAGTGGGCAAAGTGTCGAATGCAGTTTGGTTCAACTGTTCAAACAACAAAAATGGTGCAGATTCGGTCAATGTCTTCTAACCTTGTTCTCGTATAAGGTGTAAAACAAAAAGTGTGCTTATTTTATTTTAAAAATCGTCTTATATGAATCTTCCTTTTTAAAAAATAAATAAAAAACAAAATACTATTATACAAATAGCCACTAATTAGTCGATTACGAACTAAAATATCTCCCACCATTTTATTTTACATATTTTAATTAAATAATTAGTAAAAGATTTAAAATCATGTGATTGTCTTTGAATTTTATAATTTTAAATATCATGTGAAAGATTGAAATTAACGAGTTATTAGATATATGAAGTACAATTCTTTTCTAAACAAAGTTTAAAAAAAAAGAAGTAAACACATAAATTGAAACAAAAAATTTATTTTGAGTGTTCTAATTACCTATTAGAGAGATTTATGAGCTTTGAAACAATATTGAGTTTGATTTTAAGCATTTTAGTTTTCATATATTTTGAAGTTGAAATTTGAAACTTAAAATTGTATTTGGACATGCTTATTATAATTAAAGTTTTATGAGTAAAAGTCCCAAAAATTCAAAACTTGGTCATTTAAAAATCAAAATTTTAAAATCTTATCAAATTTCATGACCAAAAGTTAAGACTCTCTTGATTTGCTAAAATAGACAAATAAAAAAAAAAAATTACATACTAATGTCAAGTAAAATAAAATGGAGCGAGTACATTAGAGTACCAAACGATTCTTATTTTATTTTTTTTGCAAATCAAAATTCGGAAGGAAAAATATACATTAGAGTACCAAACGTATAATTTTTTTTCTTATATACAAGGTACATTTCAAAAAGGTCATAAAAAAGTGAAATTACAAGTACATTTCATTTTGTCAAAAAATATTTTCAGAATTTTTTCCCAAATAACAAAGCATCCACTATTTAATGAAGGCAAACGGTAAACACTTCCCGCTAATATTTTAGACTGTTTTATAATGCACTGTTCCCAATTGCAAGACATTACTCCATAAAAACGACAAGTAAAATAAATAAATACAAAAAAAGAAGCTAAAAACAAACTTCAAAATCGAAATAAATTAAGTTACCAAAAAGTAATGCTACAGTAGTTGAAAGAAGGCCGTCAAAGTTGAGGATAAAATTGTCATTTTCGTTTTACTGAGAATGACAGTGCATAAGAATTAAGGGAAGCTAGTGATTAATCCCTAGCTAAGAAGCTGACAAGTGGAAAAAATAGTCATTATCTTCAAATAATTGCAAGATTAGCTCTTTACCTGGAAGAGTGAATAGACTATATTACCCTTTTTTGAGGTTTGACCAAAGTTTGACTCCTCTATTCCCTCACCTCACACTGACTCTCTTCTGTCTCTTCTCCCCAAAAAAACCAAAAATCTCTGCTAAATTATGGCAGTGAGAAAGAAAGAAAGAAGCTCATTTAGATTCTAAACTGCCACAACTTGTGACGGACTTCACCCACAATTTAAATGCAAAAGTACAATTTTTTATATACTTTTTTTTATATAAATTTTAATTTTACAAAAATGAAATACTCAATGTGTGAGTTTTGTACATGAACGATACTATAGTTCACGTATGAAACTCGAAAAGCTTGAATAGTTTAAATGTACTTTTCACCGTACAGTTGAAAATATTTATATAATTAGATTATAAATATCATAACTACTTATTTATGACGTATTCTAAAATTGAATATAAATATTCTTTACCTTGGTATATAACATTTTAATTATTTTTTGCCAAACACAAGAATACCCTCATCACTCTTCCCTTACCTCGAGCCCCTACCATCTCTTCTTAACTCACCTTTTGATTTATTTTTTTCTCTCTCTCTGAAATCTCTCCTACAACATTTTTTCTCTTGGAAGAAAAAAAAGAAAGGGGAAAAAAACATCCTCTTTCACTGACACAGTTATTTTTTATATTTTATTTCCTCTCTCTTTCTCTTGTTTTGTTGTTTGAGAAATTTTCTTTGTTTGCAGGGGAAATGGCTATGGCTCTGCTGGTTAAGGTCAAGTGGGTATTCCCAATACTTTGCTTTTTTACCTAAAAACCTCTTTCTATGTTTCAATGGGTTGTTCTGAAACCATTCTTAAAAGGGACATTTTTCGACTTCTTGTTTCTCTCTATAGTAGAATCTCTGTTCCAAAATAAACAAAAAAAGGAACTTACTTTAATCCCTTTTCACCCCCCACACATCCCTCCAAGAAAGCACCTTTTTTCAAGAATCTCCTATTTTTTGCAAAGCTGAGTAAGGGGGAGAAATGGGGTGTGTTGCATCCAAGTTAGAAGAAGAAGAAGAGGTAGTATCCATATGTAAAGAGAGAAAACAGTACCTGAAATTGGCTGTAGATAGGAGGTACACACTGGCTGATGCACATTACAAGTACTGTCAAGCATTGTATGGAGTCTCAGCAGCTTTAAAACTCTTTGTTGCTCGTCATTCTACACCTACTTCTCCATATCTCATCACATTCCCACCACCTTGCTGCCCTTCTTCTCCAAAAAAGGAGAATGTGGTTTCAAACCCCTTGTTTCTTCAGCAAACACCTTCTGAGCCAACCCAAGAAACTATTTGCTGTGGGCCATGCAATAAATCTACAGCAACCCCATCAGATTCTTCTGAGGAAGAGAGAGAAGAGAAAGTTGTGAAACAGGAGCACCACCAGCAGCAGCAGCCACAAGGTTATGGCTATTATTACATGGAAATGCCTCAGATGATGCATTCACCACCAACAGATTTTGGTTGGGAATTTTTCAACCCTTTTAATAGTGTAAGGCCAGAGATGATTAGTGGGTATCATAGGATTTCTGAGGAGGATTTAAGGGCAGTGAGGGAGCAAGAAGGAATTCCAGATTTAGAAGAAGAGGAAGAGGAAGATGATGAAGAAGGGGATGGAATGAAGGAAGAGAATAAGGTAGTAGCCACTAAAGAAAAAGAAAATGTGGAGCAAAGAGAATATGGGACTGAAGTTGTACAACAAACAGTGCATACTGCTAATGTAAACCAAGAGGACCAGAAAAAAAGTTTGACAGTTGTGGATAATCCATTACAGGGGAGGGAGTTACTTGAAGCGCTAACTGACATTGAAGACCATTTTGTCAAGGCATATGATGCTGGAAAGGAAGTATCAAGGATGTTAGAGGCAAATTGGGTACATTCACAGCCTAATTTGGGAGAACCCAAAGGTAAAGCATATCAAATTACTATCTTTTTCTGAGTGAGAAATTTCATTTTAAACTTCTTCAACAAAGTCTAATCTTTCATTGGATTACTTTTTCTTGAAATATCTTCCTTTGCTTTAGGTTTGTGTTCCTCTTCACTTTTTTTGGCTCCACTACTATTTCCTGATAAGAATATGCTGCCACTGGGCTTACATGATAATCTTTTGCTTTACTTTTTTGGCTTCATTAATTGGTTTTTGGTTCCACTAGGAAATGCTAAGAAGGATTTGTCGCAGTTTGTCTTACTTGATAATCTTTTTTCCTGGAAAAGAAAGTGGCATCCAGTTGTTTTTTGAGAAGGAACTTTTTTCCTCTTGAGAAGGCAAAGTGCAAAGTGCTATCCAATTGTTGAAACTCTTGTGTAACAATTTAGTTTATGTGTCGATCATATTCCTATTATGTTCATGGACGTTTTATGAAGATTATTCACCCATTGCCAAGTTTATTATCCCTCATGATTTGCTTCACAATTTCTCACACAAAATAGTCAATTGTGGGTAAGAGAATAGTCTTGGCTGGTCAGTGTCGGTAAGGGGCTGTGCTGTTGATGAGAGTTAAATTGCTAAACTTATCTATTATACCTTATTATTGTGGAGTAATTTTGAGATTTTCAGGTTTCATTATTTTCTGAATTTGTTCAATTATATCATGTATGCAGAGAACTCAACAAAAATCATCCCAGCAATTACTTGGAAGTCTCCTGCATCTCGTTCGCCATCCTGCAAGAGTCTTGTGGCGTCTAGTTCTAAAAGTTCTTCCACATGGACAGAATTCAAGAATGATCTATTTGATGACTATGGTGGAATGGGTTCTGGGAGCCATTTGCTGACGCTAGGAAGGCTATATGCTTGGGAGAAGAAGTTGTATGACGAGGTTAAGGTATATGCATATTGGCCAAGCATACTCTCTTATTGAATCCTTAAAACTTGCTCGCTATGAGAAGATACGCTCTTCTGCAATACTTAAGCCTAAAACAAGTCATATAACATCTTCTGTCATATAAGAACACTATGAAGTCTGCCTCAGAATTCACATAAATATGAGTGGCTAATTAAACTTTGAGATCTCTGTTATGACCCCCAGTTGCTTGTTATGGGACCTGGGGCATCTGTATTTGTCTGTACATAAGTTGGCATATGCTATCAATATTTTCGAGTACTTCTGGTATTAGACTGATATAAATCCTACTGTAGGACCAATTCTTTAATTTTCTATGGACTTCCACCACTCCCCATGGTTAAAAACATGCTTCAATGCCTTTACTTCTATATTCAGTTGTCAAGTACTGTAATTATTTCACTCTTCATTGATCATTTTGGATCGGTTCCTTACATCTAGACTTGCCTTCAGGCTGGAGATAGCACTTGGAAATTATATGAGAAGAAGTGCAATCAACTCAAAAATCATGATGCCAGAGGAGATGAAAGACGGACCACAGACAAAACCAGAGCAGCAGTAAAAGAATTATATAGCAGGATCCTAGTCACAATTCGAAGTGCTGAGACCATATCAAAAAGAATTGACGAACTACGAGATGATGAACTGCAGCCTCAAATCATTGAACTGCTTCAAGGGTAAGGAAGAGTAACCTGGGTAGCAAACTATCACTTAATCCAACATCTTCATTGACTCACTTTTTTTTTTAACCTTCTTTTGTCTATTTGGTACAGTATGATGAGAACTTGGAAGATCATGCTGGAATCCCATGAGATCCAGAACAAGATTATATTCGACGTGAAAAGTTTCACCTGTCCTACATATGGAAAGTTCTGCAATGACTCTCATCGGCTTGCCACAGTCCAGCTTGACGTTGAGCTTCAAAATTGGTGCGCTCGCTTCCAGGATTACATTGCTGCCCAGAAGGCTTACGTGGAAGCACTCCATGGATGGCTGTCCAAGTTCGCAGTCCCTGAAGTTGATTTCTACTCCAAAAGTAGGAGTTCAACTCCAGCTTGTCGAGCTAATGGTCCTCCGCTTCTCATGATTTGTCACGATTGGTTGTCTGCCATGAACAAGTTGCCAGATAGAGTAGTTTCTGTTGCCCTTAAAGGCTGCGGAAAGGATGTAAGAGCTTTGTGGGTTCAGCAGGGAGAGGAACAGCAACAAAAGCGAAAAGTTGACAGCATGTCCAAAGAATTAGATAGGAAAACACTGGCGTTCCAAAAGGTAGAGAACAAGCTTTATGAGTTCAAGCTCACAGACCGAAGCTCGGAGATCGAAATCGATCATAGAGCTGAGTATCTGAAGGAGAGGAAAGACTTGCTGGACAACTTCAGGAAAAGGGTTGATCTAGAGAAGGAAGAACACCAGAAATGCATGCAAGAAACTCAGAGGATCACTCTGAACGGCTTTCAGACTGGTTTTTGCAGAGTTTTTGAGTCTATAACAGAATTTTCCAGTGCAGCACTAAAAATGTACAACGAGCTACTAAGCAGTGGTGAGAAGGCTGAGAAAATGGGTAACCCGCCATCCATAGAGAGCTCCCAAGCTGGTGAAGATGTCAAAAGATGACTTTGGCTGGTTTAGATTTCCTTATTTAATGCATAGAGTTGAATTGTTAGTTTGTATATTATGGTGCCATCAAAGCAGCTCGCTGAGATGTAGTCACTTGTTTTCATGATTTGAGTTTCTTCAAGGTCAAAGGCCAGATTTCGTAGGACAGTTTTTAGTTCCCCTATTCTTATATCTTAAGCTAAAATATAAGAGCGTTTTCTGGATTGTTCAGTCAAAGCTACAGAAAAATTGAGCCCGTACTTATCAATCATCAAGCACAGTTACTGTGGTTTTTGGCTCTAAGAAGGTAATTGCCACACATGTGATGCAGAAGTTTGACAGCAAGAAATAGAAATGGCATCACTTTGCAATATAAACAAATAATTAGCCAAAGCAATCAGTTTGTAAACCGTTAGAAATCACAGGTTCAAATACCGCCATGCCATCTCTCCAAACAAAAAGGAATAAGTTACTAATTTCTGAAATCGTTTGTCTTAGCTAACAAGCCTTTCCTACATATATATAGACTTCATTATTATATGCATGGATTGACAGCCGAAAATAAAACCTCTATAACTTCAAATTATTAGTCATTGAGAATACTATGAACAATTTAAAAGTCTTTTTCTTGACTTGGCCATTGCATAATATCTAACCTTCAACAGAGTTTAATCCTAACAAAACAAATGAAAGCATACTCTAAATGGATTAATTTGAAGAGTAGCTAACAACTGCACTTCACTACAGGAGTCCAAGCCTGTTATAATCAATGTACCCTTCTGTGAGAAAATAATCAGAATACGTCAAATTCCAATTAAAACACAGTAAGCCACAAATTGATATCAGATGAAACTGGGATTAAAATACCGTTGATAGAAGAAGCAAAGCTGAGAATCTATACTAGCTTTATAAAACAAATATCAGAACTTCCAGAGTTTTAGTAACATTCTTTTGTACATTTAACAAATTACTGGTCCTAGATAAGAAGCTGAGTAGGCAACAAATAGCCATAGACCTTCTTGCAGTAGCAGTTCATACAAGCCTTTGAGTTACCCTATATCAGATACAACGAGACCAGAAATTGTGAGAAAAGTATAAATTCACTCACAACCGTAGCAGGAGTGTGTATACCCAGTAACGGGACAATGTCTACTTGCAACCAATTTTCTACTGCTGAACCTACCACCGCACCAGCAACGAGCCCACCAATTGTTATAACGCTTGCTTTTCCTGTTCGCAAGTAAAGTTTGAGTCACTTTTTCTCAGAAAGCCAATATCTAGTTCTACAAATATATTTTTTGGCAGAAATACAGTTTAGATGAAATAAAACGCTAATCGGAATCATAACAAAGTATAAATCCATTGTTGGTATTTCCAAAGTCTCATTTGCATTATCCAGATGCCAGAACAGTACCTCCACACATATCAACTACTTCAAAATTTGATTGGCTCTTATGTGGCTACTACTCATGTCATTGCCATATGATATATAAGGAACTTTAAGGAACCTACTTTCTCCTTAATGTGATATGTATAATGTGATCTTTCCTACCTCATTTTCAAATTCGAGATACAAACTTTTTTTTTTCTTTTTGATGACAAGGAACCTACTTTATCCTTTTTTTATATATTTCTTCAAATAATTGTACTGAAACAATTCTTTAGTTCATAACACTGGACGAATCAGTGTATACATGACAAGCTTCGTCCATATTTACATTGCATTATGCGTATTCCTAATTCTCACCCTAATAACTCTCACCAAATCAAACCATCACGTAGTTTTTTTGTATTATAGGAAATATTAAAGGAAGTCTTCATCAAAGAGTCAACAACTTCGATTTAATGGGAGTATTAGGAGTTGAAGACCAAAATGTATGTTCATTATCAACGTGACAAAAGACATGGATCCATCACTAATTTGAAAAAAACACATTCAACTATTGACAATAATCCCAGTCCTATTAATAAAGAAAAAAAAAAAGAAATAGCAACAGAGGAAAAATCTGTGAATAATGATGATAACTGTTGATGAGAGAGACACTTCTTCCACGCCAAAAAGATTTTATGGATACTAGCATGAGCATCGAGACAAGGTCTATTTCTCTCACAAGGTTAGTAGTTGTAACTAGCTTTGGCTAGATCTACGAAATCCATATGATAAGGATTACAATCCGAGTTATGGTTTTCTTGAGGGTAAGTTGAAATTGTGAAAGCTTAAGTGATCCAAAGAAAATGCTTAAGATTCAGTTAGTATAGAATGTCAATGAGCAAACTTAACACGTATAAGGGGATATTATATACTTCAACTAACAACTTAGTCATTACTTTAGCATGACCGAAATCACATGCTAATGTTTATATTTGGACTCTCAAATTTAATAAATATAACCTAGAAGTGAAACAAAGAAAAGCAATCTATCTTCCTTACCCAACTTGACATTTTTCTTGGTCATGAAGTACAAGGTGGCCCCAAAGCTCGTGGCTAAGATTAGTCCAGGAACATCAGCTCCATACGATACTCCTAAAGGTGTTGAGGCTCCATTAACATATGTTAAAACCATTAAGGCTCCATAGACTCCGGCTTGAACACCTAACTCTTTAGCAGCTGGTGCTTCAACTGCGACTGGTGAGCTCTTGACAGTCGTCTGCAGCCACTTGGGCATTGATCCCATCCCAGAAGCATTAGCAGCTTTAACATCAGCAAAGCGTACACTACTATCCACAACTTTTCCAGATCTCCTCTGTGATAAGCTTTGCATGAGAAGCATATCATATGCAGCCTCTACCTGAAAGTTGTTGAAAGGTTCCGCTTCTTATAGTCAGTAACACATATACATATGGAGGAGGAAAAAGGCAGAGAATAATTTGCACTCAAAGATCTATTCTTTTCCTTCTAACAATTTTAACTTGATGCTTATTTAAATAACTCCACCAAAGCGAATTTCAAATAGCTGGTTCCAATTCTAAATAAGGAGGTATATCATGAATACTCTAGACATTTAATTTGCTAGAACGTGCAGAATGGATGTATGGTTCTTCATATATCCCATGATGTAGTTTCGGACTGAAGTATAGTTGATTGATTGACTAATGACTACTTGACATAAATTAATAGATGATGGCAATTGCTGCAGAAACACATATGGTTTTCCAGTATATATACAACAACAACCAGTGTCCAGCCTGCTAATCATTGTTCCAATCTAGTCAATTCAGTACAGGTTAAAACCCAAAACATTTAAGCCAATATCTCTCAGCAATAAGATTTTCAAACAGAGCTATAGAGTTCCAAGTGCACAAAAACATAGACGATAAGCAGGGAAGCTTCTAATTATCATAAAAAGTACTTAAAAACAACAATTTTACAGTAATTGAAGAAAAGATAAGCAGAAGTAACTTTCAGACCTGCGCAATTGTATCTGGATCATCTTTACAAGACGAGATAATTGATTTTTTGGCACGAAGAATATCATCGAAGCTCGCACCCTCAGTGACACCTAGCAACCTCAGGGCATTCTCTACCGACATCTCAAAAGGAGCCGAATCATCAGCTCTGGAACCTGCTTGAACGGCGGTGTCCAATTTCCGGCGGTGGAAAGCAAACGCCAGCCTCCGTCGGGAACAATCGGAGTTTGGAATTTTCGGCAAATGAGCGGAGACGGGACGGCGGCGGATAGGAGTAGGCCGGGTTGAACCGGCCGGGTCACTACTGATGATGGTACGGTTGGGCCGAACCGAGAGAGATGTGGCCATATTTTGTTTAGGCACAGTGAATATCTAAACGTGTGACAAAAAACCGAGCGTACAAATAAGGAAACCTAACGGTTGAAGCAACTTAAGTGTGTGTAATATGTGGCGTTTCTTGTTAAGCAACTGGTGATGTGTAAGTATTACTCCCTCTGTTTCAAAAAATTGGTCTGGTTTGACTTGACACGGAGTTTAAGAAATTAAAGAAAACTTTTGAATCTTGTGGTCCTAAATTAAAGTTATGTCAAATGTACAAAATTGTCCTTAATCTTGTGGTCTTAATCATGCCATGTGGAAAACTAAAAATAAAATGTTACCAAAAAATGAAAGAGGTCATTCTTTTGAAACTGATTTAAAAGGAAAAGAAATCATTCTTTGTGAAACGGAGGGAATAATTGTTATTTTAGTCCATTAAGTTAGTGTGCATTCCGACTTCATCCATCTAGTTTGAAGGATCTCCAATCTCGTACTTGTACTTTTGAGGTCAACAAATTAAATGAGATTGAATTCATAAATGCTACATACTGATTTTATCTTAGGGCATAAGGTGCACCATTAGCCGCTTTTCGAGTTAACTATTTCCACCTTCCAACAATAGTTGTCCTACAATATTTGTTCAGTTTAGAAAATTAAGAGAAATTTACTTGTTGTGTCTATTTTACCCTTCCTATTAAATACTCCCTCTGTCCAACAATAGTTGTTCACTATACTTTTAGGATATCCAACAATACATGTCCACTTTTTAAAATCAATGTATAATTTTACACTTAGTTCCTAATTTATCTTTATTATTAATTATAGTTATTTCTCTATTACATTTTTTAAGACATTGTATTTATTATATTCAAATGGTAATATAGTATAATTACCCTCGTATTTATAGTTTCTTAAAAAGTGTGCAAAATCAATAGTGAACAAATATTATTGGGCATATAGAGTACTATTTATCATCTAACACATTTCTCAAAGCATTAAATTTAATAAAGTCAAATGATAAAATAGTAATATTATCCTTATTATTTATTGTTTCTTAAGGGGTGTGTCAAGTCAATAGTGGACAATTATTATTGAATAAATGGAGTAATGAATTTCAAAAGGTCAAAAGTCATTCCAAACAAGTTCATAAAGAGTTTAGGTGTTTGTCCAAATGTTTATCAAAAATAAAATTTAAAAAAAAACATTTTTTTATTAGTAGGATGAGTTATTTTGAGAAGTTGGAAAAAATAGGTTTTTCTCATAAGTACTTTTGGAATTGTATTGGTCAAAATATGGATTTGACACATGGACGATTCAGAAGATGATGCTTGACAGATTAAGTATAGCCAAAACCAGTTCTTGCTCTGGTCAGAGTGCAAGATCGGCACGCCTTATGTACATTCTTTAGGCATGTTTCTAGTTCACACCTAAATCCAGCCCAACGATAGTGATTCGCCTTGCTCCTTAAGTATTTAATGATCAATTAAGATAAGCCTCAACTTATTCCGCATAATTCGTGATTTACTTCGACAATTACATGTCTATAATGGTAACAGAGTCAACATATACATAGGGATCATTGTGAACAATTTATCCCCTCATAACCAATGTGATTTCAGAACATCACAATTCTATTAGCTTACTACTTAATAAGCAAACAAACACATGTTTTTCCTATTATCTTGTCTGATTTATTCATATTTTTTTTAATCTATTCTACTATCTTATAAGAAAGTTCTTAGCATCACGAAGTTAATACTCGATCATTATAATATGTTTGCCTTTGACTTTTAAATATAAATTTAATTGCTAATTTGAGTAGATCAATCGTATAATTTATAATTAATGGGCCATTTCTCACCATTTATTATTATTTTTGTCATGTTTTGATTTTTTGAGGGTTTCCAAATCACAATATACCAGTCCAAATTAGGTGCTAGTGTTAGAGGAGGGCACGGCTTATTGTTGGCCCCGCGCGACAATCATACACTCAATTGGCGTGCCACCATTTGATTTGAACAACACTTTTGTACTTATTCATTTATCTACTGCTACTACTTTCTTTTTCAATTCAACAGTTGTGCATATAATTTTGAGAAATTTAATTTTTTTGAAATAAACAGAATTTAAAGCTGTCCAACTTTGTAACTATTTTTTTGGATTTACTTAATACATCACACAAGTAAGACTCTATCAATGTATGTGAACCAACACTAAATAAAATTAATCGAGAAATTTTCCTTTGGACTCCCCCTACGTGAATCCCGTGACGGTAACAATGTCTTTTTGCTAATTATTCTATATTTATAATTTAATAATGGTACCATTAATTCAAATTTGTTTGAATAATTTCATTATAAAGCATTTTTTTTCATATATATATGTACAACAGAGGTTGTGCAGAGGTTATAGCGGATGCGGATTATCACGGGGTTCCAATTCTAACTCTATATTGATATATATAAGGTTTTTTTTTTAATTAACGAAAATAAATACGTCATCAGTTTCAATTTGTTTGTCTTACTTTTTTTTATAGTTATTTTCATAAATATTTCTTTTTGTATATATATCCTATTTATTTTAAATTTAATATCAAATAAAATTAAGATCAAACAAACAAATTAAAACTTAAAAAAGGGTAAATAAATAAACAAAATAAGTTCACCGGTAACAGCTCGACTCATGTAAGATGTTGATTTCCATATCACAGTATTAACCCATCTCACGTTCTCATATTTTCCTTATTTTCTATAAGAAAAAGTCCCAATTATTATCTCTGCCATTAGATCTCAATATCGTTTCTCCACGGTCCACCTTGCTCTCTCTCTAAATTTGTGATTGAGAAGAAGAGGTACCTTTTCTTTCACAGATCCATTCTCCAATCTTCTCTCTTTCATTCTGCAATTCGATTTCACCGAAATCCGATTTGTTTTTTACTCACATCTGGTTGTAATCTGCTGATTCTGAGCTTACTTGTATGGTTCACTGTTCTTCCATCTCACTGTTGACTTTTGTGTTTGCGTTAATTTGTTATAAACTGTATTGATTTTTTGATGTTGACTGAAGTAAATAGATGTGTTTTATGGACTGTTTGAACTGCATTTCTAACTTGGCATTTTGATTACCTCTAGATGTATGTGATCTGACCATCAAGGATGAAATATTTGTCTCATTTTGTAACTTGTTATTTAATTGTGACATTCAGGTTAAAGTATGGGTTCTGCACCAAACAATCTTGAGATGGAGGAGGGAACCCTGGAGGTTGGAATGGGTAAATTTTCTAATTTCTACAAGCCATCTGTTTGTTCGACTGCAAGTATATTTGGCATTAGGATCATGTTATTATATGTTCATTATGGCTATAAAAAAACTTGAGTAGAAAATAACACTTAAAAAATTGATGTTAAATGTAATTTTCTTCTTGTATGATTATATGATACAAGGTAAATATCTCTTACTGTTGAGGTCAACAGGATTTTGTTAATTCAGATGCAATTTTTTTGAGCTTCTCTTTGTGGTTCCAACTTTATGGGATGTCATCGAGGGGACGATTTATAGTGTACTTGATTAATCCAGTGGATCATCAAGTAAAAGCAGATGATTTTGCAGCTCTTTTTTTTTGTTTTTATTTATTGGTTTTGTTGAACTCAATGCAATTCTAATAACTGATGTTATATGGAGTGAGTTGGGCTTCTAAGACCCTATATCTCCACAGGATCAATGTCATTGGAATATTAATGTTTAGATGATTTTTTTAGAAATGTTGTTGTCAAGAGTAGTGCCACACATGAGGTACTAGTAGCATACATAAAGGATAAAATAAGAGAGAATTGTCTGAGATGGTTTGACTACGTTGTACATATACTTCTGAATGCGATACTATGATTTCTTTTTCTTCTTTTAAGGAAGAACTACGCTATGGTGATTGAAGGGGTTAAAAGTGAACAAGGTAGAGCTAAAATCATATGAAGGTTCACAAAAGTCTTACAATCTTTTGAAATTTATTTTGACTTGGTGAAGGACAATACATGGTGGTAGCAAATGATTGACACTAACTAGTAGAGATTAATGCTTAGTCGTTTTGATACTCTTACATAGGTCTAATGTTTGTCAGGACTGTTTGGGTATTGGAATGAAACAGGTTCCTATGGTGCGGAGTGGATATTGAGGCTTCACATAGCCAAACCCAACTAGTTTGATGTCATTGCATTGTTTTTGTGTTATATATAAACTCTTAAATTATTATTTGTCAGTTAAAAGTTTGTGGCAGATTTCTAACATTATGTACAATTGCAGAATATAGAACTGTCTCAGGTGTTGCTGGACCGCTGGTCATCCTAGACAAAGTGAAGGTAATTGTTGTGTGCTTTGATAATGTCCTTTTCTGGTTTTTCCTTAGTGTCATACTTTATTGTACTTATTTGTGTTGATGAAACTGGAATATTCATGTATGATCTTATCAGGGACCCAAGTATCAGGAGATTGTTAACATTCGTTTGGGAGATGGAACTACCCGGCGTGGACAAGTTCTTGAAGTTGATGGTGAAAAAGCAGTTGTCCAGGTTCTTTGGAATCACTTTTGCTGATTTAGTTGTCTGCAATTTATAATGTGCTCCTTTATATTTAGCATTTTTTATAGGATAGCGCAATCTCCTTAAGCACGGTCATTTTTTCCTTCTTCTCAGGTTTTTGAAGGAACATCTGGAATTGACAACAAATACACAACTGTGCAGTTTACTGGGGAGGTACACCACAGCTAGTATCTGTTTCTAGACTTCATTCATGGAACCCAAATATGTAAATCCTGGTTAATAAATCATGCTCTGACTCTGAGAATTTCACATTCTCAACTTTCTTTAGCCTTTATTTTCTCACTTGCATTTCCATCTTTTTACAAACTCTAGTATTACAGAAGCAGTCAATAGTAAACATGGAAATGTTTGCTTGAGTAATCCTGTATTTGCAATTGGAGAAACTAGTGGAAAACCAGATGGATCCTAAGATGGAGACAAGTGAATTTTTTTATAGTACTGGATATGTTTTTGTGTGGTTCTGTCATTTTGTATTTGTACTATTTACTAATAGCGTCAAATATGCTTTCAGGTCTTAAAGACACCAGTGTCTTTGGATATGCTTGGACGCATCTTTAATGGCTCTGGCAAACCAATTGACAATGGTCCTCCTATTTTACCCGAGGCTTACAGGGATATTTCAGGCAAGCACTGAGCTCTGGACAGGCCATTATTTTGTTTTTTCATTTATGATTTCTCTCTAACCTTATCATATGTGTAACTTGTCAACCCTAGGAAGTTCTATCAACCCTAGTGAGAGAACATATCCTGAAGAAATGATACAGACAGGAATTTCCACAGTAGACGTCATGAATTCAATTGCAAGAGGGCAGAAGATTCCTCTTTTCTCTGCTGCTGGTCTTCCTCATAATGAAATTGCAGCCCAAATCTGTCGTCAGGCTGGACTGGTGAAGAGGTTGGAAAAATCTGACAACCTTCTCGAGGTTAGTAGTTTGTCATTTTTCCCCCAATCGTATCAAGGTCAGCTTGTAGGTTATTATCCGATTATTATACTGGAGTTGTTTAAGTATCTTGATAACGGAGGTCTGCTACATTGCTTGAGAGTTGAATGGCCTTTGAAGATTGTGCTTCCACTTAGCTAAATGTTTCTAACTTTTGTTTGAAACTTTACCACTATCATGACTTGATTGGCTTACATTTGCTGCATTTTAGAGACCTGGTCACCAGATTATGTCCAATTGTCACAAGACCTAAATGTGTGTGCACATTTTTCTTTTTCTTTTTGCCTTCTGATGGAGTTCATTAACATATAACTTGAAAACAGCACATTTGTTGTCCAAAGTAACTAGAGGTTAACACTTCAGAAAGTTTTAGTTCCTCGTGTGTTGCTTCTCTAATCTAACAATGAACAGCTGGATAGGCGCTTTTATGTATCTGTGTTCATTATACATTTTGATTGCTGTATGCAAATTGACGTAATTCTCAATTTTTCCACTTTATGCCAAAGGGTGGCGAAGAGGACAATTTTGCCATAGTCTTTGCTGCTATGGGAGTCAACATGGAAACAGCACAGTTTTTCAAACGTGATTTTGAGGAAAATGGATCTATGGAGAGAGTGACACTTTTCTTAAACCTGGTAATGCTTGCATTTTTTTTACATGAAAAATAATGATATTTCCTTTTGTGAAAACAAATGCAGCTATTGAAAGTGAATGTCAAGTTTGATTGGAATATTATGGTTTTGCAGGCCAATGATCCTACTATAGAGCGTATTATTACTCCCAGGATTGCTCTGACAACTGCAGAATATCTAGCATATGAATGTGGAAAGCATGTGCTTGTAATTTTAACTGATATGAGTTCATATGCTGATGCTCTTCGTGAGGTATTGTTCATGACGTGTATCTTGCAATCATAATTCTGTATTTTTGGAGCACTTTTGGACCTTTAAATAGATTCAAATGGTTTACCTGTTGTTACCTTTTCTGGGGGACTTCTTTTTCTTAGACTTCTGGCACCATAAAACTATAAATTGTCCTACAGGTATCTGCTGCCCGAGAAGAAGTGCCTGGAAGACGTGGATATCCTGGTTATATGTATACCGATCTGGCAACAATCTATGAACGAGCTGGACGTATCGAAGGACGAACGGGCTCCATCACACAAATTCCAATTCTGACCATGCCTAATGATGGTAAATCACTAAATCCCTTGCCAGCAACAAATTTTTTGTTATTACTACTTTGCTTTCTAATATATATATGATGAATCTCTAATTTCTCCTATTATTCGAACAGATATTACACATCCAACCCCAGATCTTACAGGTTACATCACCGAAGGACAAATATATATTGATCGACAGCTTCACAATCGGCAGGTATGTTACAAGACTCCTGGACTGACTACTTACGCACACTAGTGAAGGGGAATTATTTCTGAATGTTAGAGGAGATTTATAAAATGAACTATTGTTCAAACTAATATAGGAAGTGTTTGCCTTTTCAATACTTTCTCTTTCTTGATTTGCTCCTTGTATTTGACTCTAGATCTTTTTTATTTGATTCTGGGATCATCTGAGCTGGATTACTGCTTAGTGTCTCAGCAGAGAAAGTGATAAAAAAAACCTATTCATTTTATGATTTAGCATTACTAGGAGGATATGCAATTTTGCTTTACTATTTTTAAGAAACTAAAGCTAATTTAGTCTAAAGGTTTTGCTTTGGGATAAATGACCCATTGCTTGCTGTGTCAAGTTATATTCCTCAAATTGACTAACCAGCAAGTCACAGCAGTGAAGGTTCTCTAAATTGAGATTAGCTATGAATAAAGCTTATGGGTGTGGATGTTTGGAATATCTTTACATTTTGAACAGTGTTTGGTTTATGAAGAGAAAAGAATATCTAATGATTGTCTTTCCTGTCTGAATTTAACAGATATACCCACCAATCAATGTGCTTCCATCCCTATCTCGGTTGATGAAGGTAAGCTTATGGATCTGTTAAGATACGAGTCTATTTAGATCTTTTCACAAACTGAGAGGACACCAAACATGTGAATGTTAATTTACCCTTATAACTTCTGCAGAGTGCCATTGGTGAGGGTATGACTAGGAGGGATCATTCTGATGTGTCCAACCAGGTAAGAAATTTTTTCAGTAAAGATGTGTTTCATTACTGCTCCTTCATCATCATATGTTCAGTAAGACTTGACAAATATTTGCAATAAATGATGCTTAATGTTAGTAATTAAAAAAATTTCAGCTGTATGCAAATTATGCTATTGGCAAGGATGTCCAGGCAATGAAAGCTGTGGTTGGAGAAGAAGCACTATCTTCTGAGGATCTGGTTTGTAACTTCAGATAAATTAGTTGAGCTTTGTTCTGGCCCTTATATCAACAACTTTCACTAATTATATCTTTCTTGAATATATCAGCTTTACTTAGAGTTTCTTGACAAATTTGAGAGGAAGTTTGTTAGCCAAGGAGCCTATGACACCCGCAACATATTCCAGTCGCTTGATTTAGCTTGGACACTCCTTCGCATCTTCCCTCGTGAGCTTCTCCATCGTATCCCTGCAAAGACCCTGGATCAGTATTACAGCCGTGATGCTTCTAATTGAAGGAGCCAGATTTGTACTTAATTACCTGTGTTGCCTTGGAATGAGCTTGATGATACATACCATGTGGTTTTCCTCGTTAAATTAGGAATCTCCTTTCAGCTCAACAATAAAAGCTCTCTCTACTGGGTTCCCAGGACCAAGGCTCTCCGGCATTTGCAAGACATTTATATTCTTTTGAGAACCAGTTAAGTCGTGGTGTAATTTATTGTGTTGTGTTATCTGCAGATATGGCAGGGTTTGGGTTCCTTTTAAAATTCTACATCAGTTGGGGTTTCTAGGAATTACAAAACCCTTGTTATATATTGTGCTCTTTTGTTTTGTTTTGTTTTGTTTTATGTTGGACCGTGAACTAATTCTTTGGCATCTTTTTGAATAATGCTGCCTTTTGTGAGCTTCTTTTTTAATAATGGCAACTTCAGTTTAAGATATTTCAGGTAAACATAGAAATGTACTTTTCCTATATAATGGCAAATTAAGTCTATTCTGCAAACCTGAAATTGCTGCACTTGAAGGCTTGCGCGCATTCTACCCTCTCCAGACTCCACTATTTATTTCATTGTGTATGTTGTTGCAAGTCTATTCTGCATTGGATTTTATACTCTTTCAGACATCTTTTTGTGACATAACCTACAAAGCTGAAACATAGAACTGAATATCATCTGCATCCTCTCTATACTTTGTTGCCTTGTGAGGTATACAACTCACATCTTTATCCAAAATCCAAGGTTTTCAAACGTCAAATCCCTCGTCAATGGATCCATCATATTTGACTGAAGTATATAAATCATGAGTAATTTGATATTGAAGTTGAAAAAGGAAATATTGTTTGGACATATATCGACTGTACACCAAACATTGATAGATAAATAATGCTATAGTTTTCCTTCAATTGTTTTCAACGGCCTTTTTCAAGATCTTTTCTTTCATTATTTCCCAAACGCGTGCTACAACGACATACCAAGTGAAATTCGTTTCTCCAAACAAGCGCTAGGAACACCATATTTGGTAGAGCGATAACAGATAGATATTGCTCGGATAATTTAAGCAAAGAAGAGAAAAAATGTCACTAACTCTTTGTTTGAAAAAATCCATAAGCGGTGTGTTTCTCTTTTGGTGTGAAATAGATATTTATGGGATAATGAACACTATGAAACAGAAATGGCACTCGCGATTTGACCTGTCAGGTGAAAAATGCACCCAAGGAACTTCAATAGCCTCAATGCTCTGTGCAGATGGTGACAATCCCACGCAGACTAGTTTTTCAGATGAGCAAAAAATAGATTCTTCGAAACAAAACCTCAAATTGATGAAGGATAACACAATGTATTACAGTGTTATTCAGAATTTGGTGGAGAGGTAACTCTACAAACCAAATGGGAAAAATAGAAACGAAACTCCCATCTCATCCAGCTTTTGAAGTTCTCTTTACAGATGGTAACACAACTGAATCAAGATCCCCTGGATAAGGAGTCCACAAGCCTAATCCTCCCCTACTCTCTTTCAAACCACCCGTTTTATCCTTCTTAAATTCATCCAAAGATTTTACCCACTCTACTTTGGATGAATGTTCGCGGGTATGATTGTGCAAAATAAAAATGGAATTATACTCACAATTAGGGAACATAAAAAATTTGAACAGGCCTCCTAACCTATAGACAACATATCCAAAGCTCAACTGATCTCTCGGTGTGAAGAGGTGAACTTCATTGAACCACAAGCAACTAAACAAGTTACTCAGTGCAGTATGTTCTCGTATGATAACAGCTCCTTCTGGAATATCTGCAATTACCAAAGAATTTTCACTATAATGAAAATATATGAGAAAAGACTAACAAGAAAGAATTAATGTCCTGGAGAAGTTGATACTCCTCTTAGTGATTGGAACATACAGCAAAGCCTTTAGCTTACCACTTGGAGTACTTTTCTTTGGATTCCATGGTTCCATTCCCTCGTAGCGATATATCTTCATATGAAGATCAATCAACGGTCGAGCATATCGTTTTCTCCTTTTGTTCGCATCAGCCTCTTCATACACATTGCGGTGATGCTTGTGCTGAGCAATTGCAAATGTATTCTTCTCACGCCACAAGTATCTTCAAGTAGCCATCGTCTATGTTAGACTACTCATGCTCAATCAAGATCCAATACTTTCTAAATAAAGGAAACTTTTCTTTGTTTGGTTAAAATTTAACAAAGGAGATTAACAAGACAGAAATCGATGTACAAGTAAAAACTGTAGCTGAGTTGTGGCTTAGGTATCAGGCAAACAGTTCTACTGGGTAAGGCTTAGCAAGTCCTGAATCTACCCATTATTACTTCACCACATACTCTTCCAGTAAATCCAATAATTTGACAATACAAGCAATCAATTTCACCCAAAAGGAGAAGGAAGGGGGGAGATAACAGATGAGGAACATAAAAGCGAGAGCAACATAATTGGATCGTAACATGAGATATCGTAACTAGTATATTACCTTTCAAGTAACAGCAATGGGTCAACTATCAGCTCCATTTTACCATCAATCCAGATACTGTATTGTGCTTGAGGAAATAATCTGTGGGTTAATATTTTGGGAACTTTTCCATTCCTTCTGGGCTCATCATATGGAGGATGCTTCAATAGAATCAAACGCCAGATACCAACCCATTCTCCCCCGTCGTTGTCCTCTCTAACAGTAACATTTTTCTTGATGAACTCAAGGGATACTTCATCGACAACCATAAGAAAGCAAAAGAGCTTCTGAGAACGTGCACTTATATTTGATGGCTGGTGAGGTGTATCATATCCATCAAAAATACCAGAGGCAACAACAAATCGACACTTCTTGACAAATTTGACGTCTTTCTGAGCCATTTCTGCACCACCATTCCGTATAAATCCACAGTGCACCTACAGATGAATATATATATATCAAAGCTGGACAGATATGAAGCAGTAAACTCAAATTGTTCTCGACTCCTGAGAATAATAAAAGGAAACCAAATCCTCAAGAGTTAGGAATAAGGGTGCCCTGAGTATGTAACATATTTTCATTCCTCTTTCCTAATAAGCTGCATTATTAATAGAATAATAGCCACATTCACTTGTGAGTATGGTAGTCTTTTCCAAGCCATATTGTTAATGTTATCACTGGGGAATGGAGCGCACTTATCTCAAAATACTTTATTGATTACAATATGAAAACACATCTAAAAAATAAGGAGGATTGTACAAAACCTAATTTGTACTCGAACTATAGTACTATACCAAAAGCTAAAGGTAGATTTTATTTTCAAATCATTGTTCACTGCTTCTTATATGAGCAAATTTGGTCTTTACCAAATTTGCAACAAATGCAACAAACAGGTACAGAAACAGCTGAAGCCTAAAATTAAGTTAGATAAGATGGTATGTATACTTACCTTCATGGTTGGTTTTACTTTAAAGCTCTGATCTCTCTGTTGCCATGTTATATGTCCTCCAAATAAAGGTGGTGACTGAGATCCATTGGTTTCTGTAAAATCCTCCATAAAGTAAGACAGTGATTGCACAAATTTTTCCGGAGATCTCTTTTGTGGAATGACAATCTTATTTGGGTCATCTGCTACAGGAATAGAACAACCTACACAAATACAAGAGATAAAAGAGTAACCTTAACATTTCTCCGATACATTTAATACAAGAATTTGAATTTACAAATTTGGGAAACTCACGATGTGGAGGTGTCACAAGTCCCAGACTCTGTATTGCTCCATAAATTACACTGCTTTTGTTACAAAGGGCTGTTTGAGATGTAAAATGCTTAGGTTACTAATTAATTTCTGAAACAAAAATTGGCAGTAACAAGATCGATCATACATACTACTTCCAGCTTTAAACATCGTGGTTCCATTAACCATAAAGTTAAGAGAACTTGTGAAAGAGGGTAGTGTTTTGTGCACATTTAGATTTCCGGGTGCTAAATATGCTAGGTTTTACCAAATGGGTTTGTCAATGATAAACCACATCCTCAAAAGTAACTCGAAACAAAAACAAAAGTGGATGCTACCGTAAATATGGCAAAGGAAAATGCAAACAAGGTGTAATGCAGTTACCTGAAAAGAATGTAATAGACGACTGGCAAGACCACGCGTGGAATAACAATGCAGTTAGAATGAGCAGACCCCAAATAATTCCGCCCACAAGAACCAACCGAATGAAACCCCTTTTCCATATAATCTTCAGAGGAGAGTCTTGGTATGACTTCCCACTTGCAAGGCCTTCCTTACCATCTACATTCACACACACACAAAAAAAATAATTCAATTTCAATAGTAATACAGACACTACCACTACAATGTTAGACACCCTTTATCATAATTATACTATACTAATTTCCAGTTCAGGTTCAATAGTTACTACTCTTGAAGTGCCACAATGCAAGACACCCTTTATCATAGTTGCACTAATTTCATATTCGGTTTCAACAGCTATAGAGGCCCCATTGGAATGCAGGACACCCCCCCTTATCATCACATAGAATAAATTTCTCTGTAGTACTGTTTAAGTAACAATTTCGAAGAATTAAAAAAGATTCAACAAATGAGTAAGACAATATTTTGGTTTACCTCTAGATTGAAGATGATTACGGTCTGCCCTTCGGCTAGCTCTTAAAGAAATGGACGGCAAGAAATTGCTGTCCATACTCAATACATTATGAGGGTGATTAGAATGGTGAACTGCGCAAATCCTGCAAACGCATCAAAAATTAGAACCCCATATTCGAAAATTAATCAAGATTAACACTTTCTTGAAATGAAATGGGTTTTGAGTTTGTTACCTTTCAGTTCGAAGAGAAGCAGCTTCCTTTTTACCAGATTTTCTGTCAATCTATGGCGTATTGTAGAAATTGAAACAAGAATGGTGATTTTGATACGATCTGGAAATAACTTGAATTTGAGTTGCTTGCTTAGGTTGTACGCTGTGCTTTGGATGCGAGACGCAGTTATTAATTTATTTATTCAATGCGCTTTTCTTGAATTAGAATGAGGATGCCGACAAATCTTGCTGAAGACAGCATTAAAGCGATGTCGTTTTTTACGGTATGGCCATTATTACGCCATAAGTAAGGGAAAGATTGTGCAACATAATAAATACTCTAATCCGTTTCTTAAATTTGTCACCATATTTATTTAGATATTTTTTTATTTCATTTTTAATATATATATATTATGTGATTAATTTAATAGTCGAACGAAAGCACACACATTTTTTAAAAACAATTTCAATAAAAAATCTTTAATGAAAATACTTTATTAAAAGTTAAGGTATTTAGTCAGAATAAAAATTAATTCAAATATCTAAATGAAATATATTGACATATTTAAAAGATGGATCTTGTATTAAGCTTAAAAAATTTGTAATTCTATATTATAAAATAGTGTGTATATAACAAAGTTGATCAATATACTGGACTGAAAAATTACAACAAAACTCATTTGATCTTAAACATAAGTTGGCAACAACTAAAGTACTAATCACCAGGTAGTGGATACAAAGAGGTTGGTTGGATTGACCTTTTTTCTTTTTGGGCCAGAAAAATCAAGAATTCAAAAATCTATAAAAAGAAGAAGAAGTAATTCTTGGGCCAAAAAATAATTATCTGAGCTTGTTTAAATTTACCCAAAACTTTTATTAAAAAGTTCATCTATTTATGATTTCACCTAATTATATTGATCATTTTCCCTCATTAAACACAATCATGTTCTGAAAACGTATATTCGCGATAAACACATTATTTATATAATTTGAAAAAAAAATGTATTAAATAATAGTTAGTTATTACCATTGTTATTTTATTTTTTATATTGATGGAGCTTCGTAACTAATTGTATTAATTGGTAATTGTGCGATTAATATTTTTTGTTGAAATACCGTGCTATGATTTTTAGATAATGTATTTTTCTAGTTCATTATAAAAATAATAATTTTGTGCTAATAATTTTTTAGAATTTATAAGTATTAATCATGTTTCTTGTTTTTTTTTTTTTTATATAAAAATGAAATATATTTTCAAAAACTATAATAAACAGATGTTTGAAATTATAATCCAAACTCTACCCCAAATCTCTAGGCTAAAAGCTTAATGACAAACTTTTGATCCTCATGCTTTCAAAAGTGACGATCTAAAAAAAGTTAAAACAGTAAAATAAGAATTCCCTAAACTTGCAGTATAGTAATTATTGTTTAAACCCAAAAAGTTTTACTGTATCTTTTTTATTTTATTTTATTATTATTTTAAGAAAATAAATAAATGAAAAAAGAAGGGAATAATACAAGTCGGACAAAAGGTCGGCTCCAGTCTCCACTACACAGGTACGCACATGTCTCGGAGGCTAATCATTGACCCACACGGTCCCTTAATTGCGTCACACCATAAAGGCGTAAACCCTCACACACCTGATCACACTTCCTACAAATGCCCCAAACCCCTCTTTTGAAAAACACAGAAGCCTCCTCGTCTTTTTTTCTCTCTGTAAAAAACTCGTCGGGAAAAAATAATAATATCCCGTTGCTCCGATCACTGTTATCGGAAGATGGCGGCGACTGGAACATGGCAGCCACAAGAGCAAGGTTTCAAGGAGATCTGTGGATTATTGGAGCAACAAATGTCTCCGACTTCAGATAATTCTCAGATTTGGCAACAACTTCAACACTACTCTCAGTTTCCAGATTTCAATAACTATCTCGCCTTTATCTTCGCTCGTGCCGAGGTACTTTACTCATTATTCTCAATTCTTTTATCTATTGATAATTTTACTGAATAAATTCAATTTTAGGGGATTGATTCCTTTTTAGTGAGGTTTTTCTTGTATGAAGCTTGCTAGTTGAACTGGTTATGATTTGATTTTTTTTCTTAGGGAATTTGTCCCTATGTGAGCTGAATTGACTTTTTAGCAATGTGTATTGAACTTAATTTGTTGCATAAGTCATCCCTATGTGCTTTCTTGATAGTGAATTGATCTTTGGACATTATTGATGAGACTTAAATATTGCGTTTAGTGCCAAGTTTTCTTTATGGGATACTGCCAGTTCTTTCTCTTTATTTCATTCCTTGATATTCTATAGGAATTTAACTTTCTTGGTTCCCCAGCATATTGTTAATTTCATTACAGTAAGAAGATGGCTTGTACTGACATGTGATTTAATGTATGGAAGATGGTATTGTGCATATGGCAATGGGGATTGGTTTTTGCCTAAACGTGCTATGATTTTTGGAAATCTACAGTTTTTTCTCTCTCTCAACTATCTGGTTGGACTTTATAACAGGGAAAGTCAGTTGACATTCGGCAGGCAGCTGGGTTGCTATTGAAAAATAACCTGAGATCTGCATTCCAGAACATGCCTCTTGCTAACCAGCAATACATAAAATCAGAGTTGCTACCTTCTCTAGGGGCAGCAGATAGACACATTAGGTCCACAGCTGGAACCATCATTAGTGTTCTTGTACAGATAGACGGAGTTGCTGGATGGCCAGAGTTGCTACAGGCACTTGTTAGTAGCTTGGATAGTAGTGATGTAAACCATGTGGAAGGAGCCATGGATGCTTTATCAAAGGTACCATTTTCTGTTATTTATCGTGCATTTCACTTAATAGTATCCACAGTACAGTGGACACAGTGTGAACCTTGTTGACAATGGATACTGCAAATTGTTGCACAACTATAATGAAAAGTAAATTCTTTTTCTTCTGTATTGTGTTCGTTACATGAGACCCTCATGATTGCTAAGTTCTATTTGCAGCATATGTTGTAAAGGTAATGATCTTTGTCTCTCCTTACATTGTAACATGGTCAAAATTGCGAAAGTGGACATGTGTCAGATCTGTGTTTTGTTCATACTAATACTTAATTGGCATGCTGAACATTTTTTTAATGCAGATCTGCGAGGATGTCCCACAACTCCTTGATTCTGATATTTCTGGATTATCTGAACGACCCATTACTGTTTTCCTTCCAAGGTTTCTCCTGGTAAACTAATTACTTCCTTATTGTTATTCCCTTATTTGTCTAGATTTTGATTTGGTTGCTTATTTTATCATATAGTTTGCTGTTAATTTGTCAGTCAGTGCTGGATTTATAGTATCATTCTAACTTGATCTTTCAATGAACAGCTTTTCCAGTCGCCTCATGCTTCTCTCAGAAAGCTGTCATTGAGTTCTGTGAATCAATATATAATGCTGATGCCTAAAGTGAGTACCATCAAGTTGTTTTCTTTCTATTGCCATGTGCCATTTTCACCTCTTTACTCATTTGGTTAGTGTTCTTGTTTTAGATTTTGCATCTATCCATGGATAAATACCTTCAAGGCTTGTTTCTTCTTGCCAACGACCCTGCTCCAGAAGTGCGGAAATTGGTAAGGGACTGATGTAATATCTAATCTGCCTGTTTGATTTCTCCTTATTGGTGACAAATTTGCTTTTTGTTGTAATTCCTGCTTGTGGGTGGTGTGACTCATGCTTATGAGTTGCATCTTTAGAGTAAAGTGATGCACATAATAAAAGATACCATTTATATCATTCAATTTACAGCTATTTATGACACTTCAGCAAGATGGATTGACCTTGTAAGACTGAACTAATTCTGTCAGGAAATTTATGACTTCTAGTTCACAGATCATGTTTCTAATGAACTTCTAACAGCTAAAGCAGTCCTTTCTAGTACATCTGGAGGATGGGCTGTTGCTTTCTGTGTTTTTTCTGATCAGTCGCTTTCTGAGTTATTTAGCTTGGTTATAAGATGGTAAATTTGTAAGTCTATTTGCCCCCAAGGCTTAGCTCAAGTGGAAAAATGTGGAAGATTTATGGCTTAGGTCGCAGGTTCAAGCCCCACACCGCGCAAAGCGATGCCTGGTATATAAGTGGAGAAGGGTAGAGGGATGGGCCCATTATCCACCGAGTTTAGAAGACTGTGATTGGTCCAAAGGGTGGGTCACAAACGGATTTCTCGGTTATCAAAAAAATAAATAAAAAAATTTGTAAGTCTATTACAACTTAAATTTTTTCCGTGTTAGTCTATGGTTTCCATGTCAAGTATGATGAGAGTTGGATATTTAATTGTCTGTTAGTCTACTGGGACAGTGTTTTGCCAGTTGACCCGATTGTTCTGCTTCTTATCACTTTTTTCTTTATTAATTTTCTCTACAAAATGCATGTTTTGCAAACATTATCACCTGCAAAAGAGGTTTTAGAACTCTTTCTCTGCGATTTCACCATTGTAGAAAGTTTTCTTTTGGTGTCACCATTTACTCAATTTGCGTTGTTCAACAGGTTTGTGCGGCATTTGTTCAACTAATTGAAGTTCGTCCTGCCGTTTTGGAGGTGCATCTCTTTCTATTCTAAATTGTCTCTATTCTCTTTCTCATATCTCTTTTCCGCTCACACTTGCTTTTGGGTATGGACAATTGTTCCAGATTTCTAGAAGTTATGAAATTTTAAATAATGTATAATAAACATTATGAAGAAATAGGTTTTTAACCACATTTTTTTGGAGAATGGGAAATAAGTTCTTAACTGTGTAATGATTTGCAGTTTTTGATTGCTTCTGGTCTTATTCTTGTCTTCTCTTTGTCCTTTAAATAAGTAAAGATGTCAATGAACTGCACCAAGAATCTAGTTATGTCTTATTGGGTTTTGGGGTCTGGTTGCAAAATGCAGCATCACTTGTACGCTGTCAATCAATCAAACAATCAACTATGCATCATTTTCAAAATAGTTAGTGTTGTCGATATGAATCCTATATATTAGGACACTGTGTGGAAGTTAAATTCATTGTGGAAGTATTACTTATATATGATCTGCAATAATATTTAGGAAAAAAAACTGAACAGTTTAGCAGCCTTTTGTGGTCTTTCCTTGAGAGTATGGAACATCACACTCCTCTTTTTTTTTACATGTTCTTGATCAACTTTTGATGCTTTGACACAGCCACACTTGAGGAATGTTTTGGAATATATATTGCAAGTCAACAAGGATCCAGATGAAGAAGTGGCGCTCGAAGCTTGTGAATTTTGGTAACTCCCCTTGATGCTTCATTTAAAATATCCATATTTCTCACTGGCATCATATCATGTCAAGCGGGGAAAGAAGAAGATCTGTTTGGATGCTTTAGTAACCTTTGCTTTGAGAACAAATTATCTTTCAAAATTGTGCAATAGATTTCATTTCTCTTGTTGGTAAAATCAATGATAGAACCATAGAGATGGTCCTTTAGTTAACATGAACTGGGAAGCTTTGGTGACATGTTTATGTACTTATGTTGGCTGTAAGATTTTACAGCCTTTGGGTAATTGAATACAGTGTCTCGCTTTTTAAAGCATGCCTATGTTTCATTTACTTGAATGGACCAGAACTCAATCTTCAAGTTTATTTGTTCCAGAGCTATGCAAAATATTAGAGCCCACATGTGCCCCATGCATTTTCAACGTGATATATTTTGGATATAGCATATTGTTAGAAAAATGTTAGCTAGCATGGGGAGTAGACAAAGAAGTTGAACTAGACTATTGTAGGAAATGTCTGTAAAACAATAGTTAAATCATTTTATGATACTAGGAGTAAATAGAAAATAAATTTTGACAGATGGAGAGAGAACATACAATAACTACGCCTTAATGTCAAGCTCATTGGGGTCGGTGATAGCAATCCTTGATATTAATTTTGGTCTCCTTTTATTCTAGTAATCAATAATTTATCTGTTATCAAAAAATAGGTATTCTCTAAATCTTTTGTCATATAATCTCTATGTAATCTTGAAAGATATTTGTCAAGCGTGGTACTTAGTGTAATTGAGCCCAAAATGACTAACCTTTTTATCGCAACTAGTTAGTATCATTTATACAAGTACTTCCCTTTGATGGAGGGGGAGAATAAATTAGTTTGGAAACCTATAAATAGGAAATACTTATTTGGGAGGGAAGGACCAAACAAATTGTTTTAGATATCGGCAAAGGGCCAAATATACCCCTGTCAGGGAAATAGTTTAAATATACCTCTAGTTATACTTTTGGGCTAAATATACCCCTTATGTTATTCTTTGGGGCTAAATATACCCTTATGACTAACAGAGGACACATGGACGGCTAAGATTAAAAAGAACTATTTAATTTAAAATATATCAAATTCGGATATAACCCGCCCGCCCCAATAATTTAACCCGACCTAATCACCCAACCTAATCTATAACATTGACCCACCCAATTTATCTTTAAAACAAAGAAAGCTAATGTCCGATTGAGTTTTCTCCGGCAATCAAAGAGGGTCTGCGAACTGGTACCTCTTTATGCATGTCTAAATTCTGCATTTTCATCCTTGTACGGATTTAGGAGAGGAAGACCAGATTCAATGGTTGTATATTATAAGAGAGAAATTAAAACACAAAAATCATCAAATATAGTAATTGGGGATTGAAACATTCAATTCATACCTATGAAATCAATGATGAGCATGCCATTAGAACAACACTCAGTTGCATTCTGGTAAAAATTCATTCCAAAAGGAAGCTTTCTACACCAATAATGAGTTCTACAATAGCTCTCTCTCAGGCAGTTCCCGGTATCGGAAAATGGGTCACCAAACTGATAATTTCTATCAATTCTGCAATCCATCAATCGTGGATTTTGAAGCTTTCATATCTGTTGAGCATCACAAATTTGCACCATTAAAATGAGCAAAGAAAGAATCAATCTTATTGTTAGTGCCATGCCCCAATTTTAATTTGCCAAAGAAGACTATTCAGCTCTTTACACACTAGTCTAATTATATGAACATAAAGTTAATGGACAAAATTTTATTCTACAAACACGTATGAGGCGTGCAGTCAATTTTTTAAATTCAATTGAGTCTATATGCCCAAATCAGAGGAACTCAATCGGATATTAGCTTTCTTTGTTTGAAAGATAAATTGGGTGGGTCAATGTTATAGATTAAATTGGGTTAAATTATTGGGGTGGGCGGGTTATATCCGAATTTGATTTATTTTAAATTAAATAGTTCTTTTAATCTTAGCCGTCCATGTGTCCTCTGGTAGTCATAAGGGTATATTTAGCCCCAAAGTATAACAGAAGGGGTATATAACTAGGGGTATATTTAAACTATTTACTATAGTACAGGGGTATATTTGCCCCTTTGCTGTTTAGATATTATGGTAGAGGGATAATGAGTTTAAAAATACTGGTTGTTTGAAGTTTGATCTGATGGCATTGCTAACCTATTCAGTTACCTTGTAATATGGAAGTGTAGCATAGAAATAATGTTAGGGATGACCATTTTACCTTCTAAGAAAAGCAATAGTGTGGTAGAGCCTAAAAAGGAGTTCCCACCTAAGGGATTTTATTTTTCATTATGTGAATAAAGTGGAAAATGTTATGTCACCTAAGAATCTCACCAACAAACGGGTCGATTTTCTTGAGGTTATCTAGTTCTACCTGTTATATCTTCCTCTTTTTCATAGTTGGGTTCATGAATGAATTATGCTCTTAGGTGCTTGCAGTCTTTTGCTTTTACCTATTTATTTTTCTTTGAAAAACTCTCAATTTCTGGTTGAGAATTTGTTGATTTTGTTTAAGTGTTACCATTTCATCTGAAATGTTAAACTGATAGAAAGATCACTATTTTCTTAATTATGTCATCAACACGCTCTCTCACCTGCGGGCCTGAACTTTTTTATGGGCCAAACACGTGAATTATTTTTGATAACGAGTGGCGGTAAGACTCGAACAGATGACCGCTGCTTGCTTTGATATCATGTGAAAAAATGGATCTTGAGCTTAACTCAACCTCAAAAGCTAGTTCATGAGGGTAGGATTGCCAAGACCATATAAGGAGATCACAACTCATTCCCGCAGCCAATGTGGGACTTGACACTCCCTGCACGCCCAAGTTAGACCACTGGAGTATGGCCAACATAATACAAGGGGCTAACATTGAGAAGCACAACGACAAAGCCATGTGATACCAATGCTTGACCATCTCATCTAAAAGCTTAAGTTGTTAGGGGAAATACATTTTCGTTTATTTTAATTATGTCTTGAACAGATTATGTATTATTTGGGAATCTTCTGTCATGAATTTATTTCACTTGTCAAATATGATTTGGTGTGCATCATTGACAGGTCCGCATACTGTGATGCTCAGTTGCCACCTGAGAACTTGAGAGAATTCTTGCCACGATTGATTCCGGTATGCTTTATTCACAGGTTTATGTCTGTTTGTTTCCAAAGCCATATGGGTATATGGGTCTTTTGTGAGAGCATATTATTTTGCATTAGTGTAATATTTCCTGCACCACTTTTTAGGTTTTGCTGTCTAACATGGTATATGCTGATGACGATGAGTCACTTTTGGAGGCTGAGGTTTGGTGTCTGATTCATACTTAGATTTTCAAATAAGTACGAAGTATTATGTTGTGGTTTGTTTTTGCTTAGCCAAACATTATTACGTTATTGCAGGAGGATGGATCTCTGCCAGATCGTGATCAGGTTTGGTTGCCATTTCTTTTTTTCTTTTCTTTTTTTTTGCTGAAAAAGTGATGCTTACTCTTTTGGAAACTAGAAAATAATTACACTGGAAATCATTGTGGACAGGACATCAAACCTCGATTTCATTCTTCACGTTTTCATGGTTCCGAGGATGGTGAAGACGATGTATGTGGTTTACTTGTAACCAATGAATTTCTTATTTAATGCTCACTTTTGAATGGCCTTTGACACCACTGTTATGCTTTCTTTTCTAATTATAGGATGAAGACATCGTAAATGTGTGGAATTTACGTAAGTGTAGTGCAGCTGCTCTGGACATTCTCTCTAATGTGTTTGGTGATGATATTCTACCCACGTTGATGCCTGTCGTTCAGGTGATTAATTATGTTTAATATGAACTCAGCTATCCTTTCCCTTCTTTCATTTCTATCTGTGTGCGTAAAGAAAGGAAACTCTTCACTCAGGTGCGCGCATCCTGATGTTGATTTGTAGTAATTCCTTGAAATTGGTCAAAATTATAGGTTTTATGTGTCAATATTCTATAGATAAATGATGTTTGTGAAAATATTATAGTTCAATTTTTGTTGGGATCCTACATCCGTGGAATAAGGTGTCCTTGGTCTCCTTATATATGGTCTTGGGAAATTCTCCCCTCATGAGCTAGCTAGCCTTTGGGGTTGAGTTAGTCCCAAGGTTCATTTCCTTAACATTCAAAACAAAGGGAAGAAAATATTGTCATTTATAATGCATCTGTTCTCATCATATTCGTGGTTGCTAGCCATGACAATGGCAGAACTCTTCCTTCTAAGCCGTAATTCTCTAAGAGGATCAATATTGCATGAATCTGAAGAAGTAAAGTTTTATCATCTTGGAAGAAACTCTGATCATACTAGTGATGAATAAAGGAAACAAGAGAAACTAGGAACTGAAGTTATTGCCCTTTGACCTTTTGTGCTAGTAGTTCGCTGTAAATGGATCTGATATGCAGCAACTTTCTTGTATCTGAACAGGCTAAATTGTCATGTTCTAATGATGAAGTCTGGAAGGAAAGGGAAGCAGCTGTGCTAGTTCTGGGTGCTATCGCCGAGGGCTGCATAAATGGACTTTTCCCTCATTTATCGGAGGTAAACCTATTATTGACAAGCTTCCTGTAGGTGAATTTCATATTAATGTAAGAGTTGGTGCATAAACTGTGTGAAATGTTATGTAATAGATTTTGTCTGAGATATGCACATATTGAAGGAACTTATTTTCTATTGTATCCTTTCATGCTTTTCATTCTTTTTCTTTTTCCCATTCAGATCATTAGCTTTCTCATCCCACTTTTAGATGACAAGTTTCCTCTAATACGAAGCATTTCCTGTTGGACGCTGTCCCGCTTCAGCAAATATATTGTTCAGGTTGGTAATTAGTGCTCCTTCTCTAGATCAAAGCTAATGAAAAGCAAATATATCATAGTTGTGATTGTATTGGCCATCATATTTGAATAGAGTCTAGCAATCCTACACCAATCTTTCTTGGGTCAAATTCTTCTCCACAATCCTATGGTATGTTCTGGTTTCAGGGTCTATTGCTGTTCTCCTGAAGTAGATGTAGTTGTAGCAATGTTTTGATAGTTCAGTTGTAAATGTGCATGGATATTGCTATATCACAAGAAAATAGTTTTCATTAAGATGTCTGAATATTAAGTTTATTTTTATTATTTAAATTTATGTTCAATTAAAGGAAGAAGAGAATTTGGTTTTTAGGTCTGAATATTAATCATTCAGATTCAGCCCATTTGTTTCTTTTTTTAAAAAAAGCCTCTTAATCGGTCTTAATGAGTCTGAATGAATCAGATCTATAACAAAGTTTTAATACCATTCAGACTCTATTAAAATAATAAGTTTTCTTTCATAAACAAGTTCTCTTCTTCCTTTCTTCTCTTTTGGGCAAGTTTCAAGTTTCTTCCTCTCCTTTTCCAACCAAATACCATTTTTTTTTCTTTTGAATAAGTAAGTTTTCACAAGCTTTTACAAGTATTTATCTAATATTTTTAATATATGCAATATTCTTGGGTGAATTGATATTTATGAAGAACTCTTCTTGCCACAATTCGTTTGTTGCCAAAACTTCTTTGGAAGAAGTTATCATTGTTTCTTGAGAAAAAAATGTTTGAGAAAGTAAATAAATCATTTTTTCCTGGGGTGGGTTATAATCTTATTCTTGAAACAATTTTTTGGAAGAAGTTATCTTGGGTTTGGATTATAACTTTTATTGATATAATGTTTAATTCCTATTTTTTTAAAAATAAATAAATTATGCACATTCAGATATTGAAAACAAACAATCTTAATGATTCAGTGTTCAGACCTAGAAAGTACATCTTAATATTCAAATGTGCAATCAGATTCTAACATCTTAATCTTAATGCACACCTTAATCTTAATGTACATCTTAATATTCAGACATCTTAATCTTAATGAAAACAAATGAGGCCTTAGATGAACTGGCCAATGTGGTCTTGCATATCTGACTAATATTGATGCCGTGATATTGAATGTTATTCTAGTTGTGTGCTTCCTAATTATCAAATAATGATCATATATACTTAATGCTATATGTTAGCTTGGGTAAGTTGTCCCGCACTAGGTCCTCTTAAGAAAAACGTTATCTTGCATTACTTTCTCTTGTCCGACACTCCGACTGTTGAATTTCTATTTGCTGTTTGAGTTTTTCTTTTTACCTTTTTTTTATCTATGGTTCCTCTGTTTGACTGGAAATAAATACGTTTTTTGTGATATGCTAGTGTCACTAGATAATTTCTAAGTCTTCCTTCTGTTTGTTTGACTTTCTTTTAGGGCACTGATCATCAAGATGGGCGTGAACAATTCAACAAAATTTTAATGGGTCTTTTACGGAGAGTATTGGATGATAATAAACGAGTGCAAGAAGCTGCTTGTTCAGCCTTTGCTACTCTTGAAGAGGTCGTAGTGATAAGCTGTTTGTGATATTCAGCTTCTGCTTTATCTGTACCTAACTGATGGTTTACTTTTTGTAGGAAGCTGCGGAAGAGTTAGCCCCATGCTTGGAAATCATTTTGCAACACTTGATGTGTGCTTTCGGAAAATACCAGGTCTGTTTGTCTTCTGAACATTGGTGACACCATATTGTATTTCCATTTGTTAACAGTGTATGAACTTTTATGTGTTCGTAGAGACGGAACCTTAGAATAGTGTACGATGCCATTGGAACGTTGGCAGATGCAGTTGGAGGGGAACTTAATCAGGTTGGTTTAATCATGTAGCTCACTCTTTCTGTTTTATTTAACGTGTCAGTACTCCTCTTACTTGATGATTTCAAGTTATGTTTAAGAAATTTTGTAGGTTTGTAATATCTAATATTTTCCTTTTTAATTCTTTTTGTTGGTTATGACAGCCCAAGTATCTTGAGATTTTAATGCCCCCATTAATTGGAAAGTGGGAGCAACTCCCAAATTCAGACAAGGATCTTTTCCCACTGCTCGAGTGCTTTACCTCAATTGCTCAGGTTGATTTTTTTAAATTGAAACAAGTAGATATGTTATTTATGGTTATTAGTGTGAATGAACTTTTGCGTGAATATCTTGACTTATTGTTATTTGTGAGCCTCTGGTCTGATGTTTCTGCATCTTATAGTTTCTGGACGGCAATAATTGGTGCATTAATTTGTTATTTGTCTTTTTTATCTGTTTTTGTTTTGGGGGATCAGTTGGTTGGTGGAGTTGTGAATTTTAAGTATAATATGGTGGGTTGGTTGGTGAAGTTCTGAATTTAAAATATAATGGTCATTTACTAGACAATTGGTCCATCCTATGTTGAAGACCTGCAAACTATTTGAGTAGTGGACCTCTTGCATCTCTGATTTACAATGGCAATTTTAGCTTAATATATTATAAAGAGCTTTTCTCTATTGTTTATTTTGAATGCTTCATATGACTGCAGTATTTTTGTCAATGATGCTGTTGAATGTTATTAAGTTCAGTGATATAAAAGGGAGGGGAGTGAGGTACATGAAGAATCTGTTCGACAAAATTTGGAGGTTTACATGCTATTTATATGGCTAGGTGGATATTTATCAATCTGGTTACCTTCTCTCCAAACTAAGCTTGATACTTTTTTAACTTTTCATTATTTGGAGGAGAACCAACCACCCTGTGTAGTCCTGAATCTGATCCTTACCTTCAAATTCTTGAAGAATACCTTTTGTTTCATTTGTGTAGCACTGTATGTGACCATGCTAGACTTTGTACTGGATAGATATTTATTGCTGAAAAAAAACTACATATGCAATTACTGTCAGAAATAAGCCTCTTAGGACTATATATTGTTGTTAACCATTCTCTTATTTCAGGCTTTGGGTACTGGATTTGCACAATTTGCTCAACCGGTATTTCAGAGGTGCATTACCATCATCCAGTCACAACTATTGGCAAAGGTATAATAGGATACCAAACTGCTTTCTGTCACTAATCTGACCTTCTTCTTTTCATTTTTCTCCTCCTTATGTGTGTTTGCGCGTGTACATGTAGAGGCCAATACTTTATTGGAAAGACAACTTTGCACTGTTTTGATTATATGTTCTAAGCATCCTTCCAGGTTTCCTGCATTCACACGATTGCACAGCCCCCCCTCACCCCCCCCCTCGACGCGTGCGTAAGAGCAAGCCTTGGAAGTCAAGACTGTAGTTTTGCAACCTTCTTGAGTTTGTGTTTCTGTAGCCTTTTCCCTCTGTATCTCTATAATAAATCTATTATGTTTGTATTTTTGAATTTGGGGAAATCATCTTAAATCTTCTATTTATTTTAAAATAGTATGTTATAGTTGTAACTTTTTCGAATTTGGGGCGTCGCCTTTCAACTCTTAATATAGTTCATAGTTGCATTTTATGGCGACAGTACTGGGGATTCCTCTTCTAAGTCTTAATAGGCAGTATGTTCATTCATATTTTCAACCCCATCTTCTAATATGCTCTCTTCTCTGTCCACTTTTACTGAGTCTGGTTGCAGGTTGATCCTGTTAAAGCTGGATTCCAATATGACCGAGAATTCATTGTTTGTTGCTTGGACCTGCTGTCTGGACTTGCTGAAGGTCTTGGCAGTGGTGTTGAGAGTTTGGTAATTCCTTTTCCTCCAAAAATGATGCATGCGTTGAGTTTCAAGTTGCTTATATCTTTTTCAAGTTGAGTTTTAAGTTTCAGTATGGTGATATTAAGATGCATGGCAAATTTTAACCTATGCTTCAATATGGAATTATTTTCTGTAGGTTTCGCAAAGTAATTTAAGGGATTTGTTGCTTCAATGTTGCTTGGATGATGCACCTGATGTGCGGCAGAGTGCTTTTGCTTTGCTTGGTGATCTTGCGAGGGTAAGTTTATATGTAACCTTCGAGCTAAACCCACTTCATAGGTGTCAGGCTGTGTGTGAGTTTCATTAATACTGGTCCTAATAGGGTCAGCGTTGTGATATCTGTTGGGAAAACGGAATGGCTTGGGAATGCAGTGTTTCTTTTCATTGCTAACATACTTTTGCTTGTTTGCATTTAGGTTTGTCCCGTTCATCTGCGACCTCGGTTGGTTGAATTTCTTGATGCTGCTACTAAGCAACTGGTATGGTATACTGTTCTCTTTTTTGACGTGTTTCCAGTTCTTTGATTCCCTGTCATTTACTCGAGAGATGCTCTTACAGCAAAACACTTCCAAGCTGAAGGAAACCATCTCTGTGGCCAACAATGCATGTTGGGCAATTGGAGAATTAGCAATCAAGGTAAGTTTGACAGATTTGTTGCTTTACAAGATCATTTGATCAGGATTAGCTGAAGTAATTGAATGTAAGTAGAATGTAGTTCTGCATGAAAACATCTACTATTTATCAAAATAAAGAGAAACTTAAGGAAGCAAAACACAAGGAAAACCTTTTTGTGTTCTGTAATCCCAATTTCATCTGATTATTGTCATTTTCCCTGTTTGCAGAAGTGGTTCTAGTGTCAGAGAAGCATCTGTTCTCTCGTGGTCTTGTGACTAAAATCACGTGGGTAGATAATTCAATTGAAAAAATAGTCTTTTTAATCAAGTAACATTAACTTTTATTAAAAATAGGAATAAACGAGTATACAAGAAATATAAAAAAAACAGAGAGCCTATACTAAAATGTTATTATCTAGAAGAAATCTCTGGGCATTTAAAACTTGAATCATTCCTAGCTTTTATATCATGTGAAGCAAAGCATATGAATAATAACATTCAAACAGTAAGGGTATTATGAATCATCTTTGTTATTTATACATATAAGGTTTGGAAAACCATACCATCACATAGGCATATTGATAACTCCATAAGGTATAACAAGAACACACAGTTCTACAGGGAAGGGATCAACTTAACATACTTGAATTATTGAGAGGTTAAATAACATAATTCCCATAGATAAAGAGTCATAAAAGACGTGACATGGAAGGATGTCAAGATAAGAGGAACATGACACTTTAGGAATACGGGATTTCGAATTCAACGGTTTGCCTCTTATATACCTCAATTCCGTACTTTGAGTGAACAACAATGTTCAATCACCATTGCAACTTTAATCTACAACTATATATGCCAAGTAGGACTAGCATTAGTAAGAACACTCATGTTTAGGCCGTTTAGGCATTTCATCAAACACGTAGTGAGCCGTAAGCCTGAAGCTCTACAACCTCCATTAATGGTGTTTCTTCATCCCAAAACTCTTCTCCTTGCCAACAAAAGACAGTACAATCATATATAGATATAAAACAACTTCACCAGCAAGGAGTCCAACAATTAACCTACTCCATTTCTTGTTTCAATGGTCTCAAGGCATTGAGTTTATTGAGTGGAACTCAGGGGATGGGTCCTTCCCAGATACACATTTTTATCATTATTTGGAAAACAGACTTTCCCTTATAGTAAGGAACATATAAACCAACAGGCCAGAGGGTTTTTTTTTTTTTTTTTGAAAACCGAGAAATCCGTCTGTGACCCACCCTTTGGACCAATCACAACCTTCTAAACTCGGTGGATAATGGGCCCGCCCCTCTACCCTTCTCCACTTAAATACCGGGCTTCGCTTTGCATGGTCTGGGGCTTGAACCTGCGACCTAAGTCACAAATCCTCCACCTTTTGCCACTCGAGCTAGGCCTTGGGGGCCAGGCAAGAGGATATTTTTGTGGCAGACTGAGGGATAATTAATACAATACTGATCTGACATTGATATTATATTGAAATTTTGACACCGATTGTGAAAAATCATGCATAAGCCATTGGATAACTGCTAGGTTATACTAAAAACTCAAAATCAAGTTCACGTAGGCCAGTTTATCAAATACACAGGGTGGTGCATTCCTTAAAAAAATTAACGTTGGTGGAGGTGTAGCATGCAACTTGAGACATCCAACACAAACAAAATCCTCAACAACATACATAGGTGACACATCTTTTCCGCAGAATCTTTATCCCATGTAAATGGGGTTACTAAACAAGCAATTTTTCATAGAATAATTTCCCCAAAAATATATCAATTAACCCCTTTCACAACACAGATTGAAAAATCACTGTACTCAAGTAATTTATCGACATGAAACATAATACAATGATACTGATACCCATACTAGCGCAATGCAAATCCACGTAAAGAGGGTCTTGTTGAATTTGGCACTCCTGCCTACTGGTTATTGTCTGAAAATGATCCTTATCATTGATAATGACGTGGAGCTGCAAAATATATATTTGTGATTGCACTGAACTTTTTGCCTTAATATTTAAGGTGCAAGTTCTCTTCTTTCAACTGTGTTTGTGCTCCTTGTTTCGTGCCAACTTGATTCCCAATAGATAATATGCATTTTCATTTGTCTTGTTTTATGGACTACAAATGTGATGTTGAACTTTATAATTTCAGGTCCAAAAAGAGATATCTCCAGTAGTCCTGACTGTAGTCTCATGCTTAGTACCAATCCTTCAACATGCTGAGGTAATTATCTGTTTCCTATCTAAGATTGAAATATTTTGTGATTGGTTGGTTGATCCCGTTTGTTTGTATATGCATAAAATGCATGTATGTTGTGCCTAAATGTATTGTGTTTTGTTCTTCTCATTTTATACTTGGTTCTAAGAAGGGTCTGAACAAGTCACTGATAGAGAATAGCGCAATCACCCTTGGAAGACTTGCATGGGTTTGTCCGGAGCTTGTGTCACCACATATGGAGCATTTTCTGCAAACATGGTGTTTTGCTCTGTCTATGTAAGTTAACTCCAACTGCAGCTGTTCCATTCATGGTGACTAGAAGTCCTACATGCTCATGCATTGAAAACTTTAGAACTGTAGGCTTTTTTTGCATGAAACAGAGAGTAATGTGGTCATGCTGACCAAATTTGACTGAAGAGTGTTAATTTGGCTTACTCTTCTCCATATATTTGATGGCGAGACTTGAAATACCTCCATCTTAACATTGTCAATCTGAAGTTGGGTTGCTAATTCCTGAGACGCACGCTTTAGCAAATTTTTTGTTAACTTTGCCGAACTCCAAAATAATACTCCCTTCAGTCCCTTTTATGTGTCATCTTTGCCAAAATTATTGTCCAAAATTTTTGTCACTTTAGAAAATCAAGAAAGCATTAATAATATTCTTTCCAACTCCACCCTTACTATTCCAAGAAGGGCCATATAATCATTAATTACCCAATTAAGAAAAAGATGGGAATAATTAAGTCAAATTACAGCATAATACATATGATTAATGCTTATCGTTCTTAATGGGTGTGTCAAAGCCTTAATTGACAACCAGGAGTATTATACCTTATAAAAAAAACCAGTGGGAATATTATTTTAATGATTGATAATACCACATGGTAAGAAGTAATAATGTTTTCTTTGAAGCCGTGGTATGTGTTTTTGTTTTTATTATTCTGTAATGCAAAAGGATGTGCATGTTGGAGGTCTTAGTGCAGATAGTTGAATGTCATTAGCTTTAATAGTGTTACTTTTCTTTTCAAGCTCATCAAGTTTTGAGAGGAAAAAAACATAGATAAAAGGCGATAGTATCTTTGGCACCCATTCTTCGTTGCTGCATAACTAACACATTAATTTGTCAAGCTTGTTTGATTAGAAAAAAACTTCCTTTCACAATGTGAAGCTGTGATCTTCTCTTCTCCTTTCATAGAACTGAATGTGTCAAAACCCACCCATTCCTGACTCTCCTCTTGCATCAATATTGATCAGCATATTACAATGCACAAAATGCCTCATTGATGACCTCCAATTTGTTCTCACTTTGTGGCAGGATACGTGATGATATTGAAAAGGAAGACGCCTTTCGTGGTTTATGCGCAATGGTAGTTTCGTCTTCTGATATTGCCTCTTCGGTTCAGATCACAAAGAACTGAATACTGCTAAATTATTATAAATTTCCTAATATTGAAAGCTTTAAATTGCTGTCCTTTTGTTGGACCACTTATGGATGATGGCATCCTGGAAGCTGAATTAACGTAGGACAGTACACATGATCTTATATCAACTGTTGAAGAAGTCCCGCAATGGTCAATTATGGGATGGATGGTCTGTTTATATGGCTTGGACAATCTCACATTTTGAGCTAGCTTTTGGGGTTGAGTTAGTCTCGAGATCCATTTCTTTACATGGTATCAGTGTAGGACCCATCCCAATTCTCATTCACGATGTTGGACCCCCATATTAAAATTGCCCACACTTCAAATATCCAGCCATGGGGTGACCTGAGGTGTTGAAGAATTCCCACATCAGTCAATTATGGGATGGGTGGTCTCTTTATATGACTTGGGCAATCCTCACCTCTTGAGCCAACTTTTGGGGTTGAGTGAGGCCAAAGATCCATTTCTTTACACTAACCTAGACTTTATACTTGGAAGTACTACACTTCATTCTAGAAAATGCAAGAAGTTCTCATAAATTGGAAACAAGTAATTGTTCTTTTCTAAAACTGTTAAAAGTTGTTATCTAACTGCAGGTGTGTCTTGGTTTCAAATTTATTCAGGTAAAGGCAAATCCATCAGGTGCATTAAATTCACTCGTCTTTATGTGCAAAGCCATTGCAAGTTGGCATGTAAGCTTTCTGTTTCCAGTTTCTGTATTTTCAACCGTGGAAGAGAAACTCCGATATTTTTTTTCTTTATTATCCTCATGTTGTGATCCTTCTCAGGAGATAAGAAGTGAAGATCTACGCAATGAAATCTGCTTGGTTTTGCAGGGATATAAGCAAGTAAGCATTGCCCGATACTGTAATTATTTCTTTTTCATCTGCTCTAGACGGGTATCTTTTCATGTCTTATTGCATTTTTACTTGAGAATTTGTGAATTGGTCTTCCTTTGTAGCACAGAGTAATTCTTCTTCCTTTTTATCGAAATAAGGAAAACAATTATGGAGAGTAATTCTTCTACACATTTTTTTGTTTCTTTTTCTTCCTCCTTTTTACTTTTTAAGTTGCTTCCTCCCAAAAGTTCTGGACATCTTTAGAATTTGTTAGTTTCATCTGGAGATGAATCAGGTGAAGAAATGGGAACTAAGGAAGACCAATCTCATTTTTTCTCACTAACTCTCAGTGGTATAATATTTAGGGTATAAAGATGTCCAATGTATTATTCTGAGCTTGGTCGTTACCAGATTAAAAAAATGTATTATTTCTGAGCTTGGAGATATTTTGTCAGATGCTCAAGGATGGTGCTTGGGAACAGTTCATGTCAGCTTTGGAGCCCTCAGTGAAGGACAAGTTGTCGATGTATCAAGTTTAATTATTTATTGACAGAGTGGATCTCCCAAGTTTCAATGCATGTTGTCATCTCTGCTGTATGACACTTCACATCTATGGATCTCTATTGGCTTTGCGTTGGTGTCACTCTTAACATTGTCAGATTGTTATTGTTGCCATGCATGTTGAGCAAACATAGTCTTGGGTTCAATTTCCTCCAGGCAACATTCTCATTGAAGATTGAAGTTATTTTTATTCTTTCAAAGCTTCAGGGCTGCTGGTTTTGGGCACTACAGTTGGCTGGACAATTGGAGAAGCTGAGGTTTGACAAATTTAGTGTACAGGTGTGCGATGCAACAATTATATTTGATTTTGTCGGTGTCTGTCCTGAAGGGGCGATCCTAAATCTTAAGATAATTGGGTGTGAGAATTTTATATTGGGTTAAAGAGCAACTTTTCCTGATTTTATCTTTCCATTATAAGGTCCCATTGGTTGATTTTAGACTACGATATCATAGCTAGATGTCTCAGAATTTGTTGATCCACCTTCTCATCTGGAGGTTCAAAAGAGATGGTCTGTTGGGAGGTCGAATGAGGTATGAATGATCTCGATGGTGGGCGAGAGAAATAATTGTTGTCTGTACTTTGTGGTTATTGGTAGAGGGGTTTAAAATGTATGTACCATTTTAGAGAAAATATTATGTCATTTTTATCCTGCTCTATTTTTTAGTTTCCGTCTATAGGAAGATGAAAAAATATTTGATAGTTATAACTAGAAATGAAATGCGAAATTCAAAGATGCTGTATTGAAATTTCTGTTTGTTAATTTTTTTATTGAATTTTGTTTGAGAATTGCTTCTTTGAAATATGAAGTATCACCCCTTTATTGAAATGTGTTACATCGTGTGTATCGTTGTCTCCATATGGGAAAATGTTTTTAGCCATAGACAGTTGGTGATCACATCGATTGAAGATATTTCCTAGGATATATTCAATTGTGGCAAAGTCAGAGGACATGATGCTGTGGGAAACAGTCACTATCAAGGCCTCTTTTGTATGAAATGCATTTACAGTATGTTCTCTTATTACATTGCTGCATTTTCAATTTTTTCCCAAATTTCTTTTCTTCTCATCTCTTCTATGCGTTCACCGGCTTCTTGGATTTCAAGCTGTAGAAGGCACTTGGAATAGAGAAATGGTGCAAGAGCTTCCAGCATTCCCTTCACATTCTCTGTCAATTGTCGAACACTTTTGCTCCAATGTCCTTGCAAATTCTTCTCCATCCCTTCCACTAGAACTGGAAAGACTTGTTCCATTGCTTGTGATGCCATCTTCCAGAATTGCTCATTGTTCCACACATACAATGCGCGTTCAGCAACCTAAAATCAGAACCATTAGTTTACTCCAACATCATCTCTTACATAATTGAAATCCAATAAGTGTAGGTTTGGTATGACAGAAAATGTCTTTCACCAAATGGGAGTAAAATGGCTTCTCTCATATAGATGTTATATCAATTCTTAGTAGTACTTAAAATCCATTTGCAAATATTATTAATAAACATTTGAAATTTGAAGATGAACAATTTAGAATGGTTAATCTTGAATAGTAAGCCAAGTCCAAAGAAAAGTAATTTACCTGCGAGTTCCAACTGTTTAAACACTTGGTAATTTTGGTGCACAAAGGCAGGGCAAGTTCCTTGTACAATTGTGGATCAACAGTCTCCACAAGTTCTTCCAATTCACCAATAAACAGAACTTCCTTCTGGCAATTTGTAATAGGCCAGTACTTCAATATGCCTCTTATAACAACCTCACCAAGTTCAGGCTCTTTTTGCACAAACTGAGATACACAATAAGCCAACTGCCTATGATAAACTTGCATCCCTTTTGGTTTATGCAAAGGGACAAGAACTCTATTCAAGAAAAACTTGTGTTCTTCTTTCAAAGGAACACTAAATCCATTTATAATTGTGCCCCATATTTCAAGAAGCTCTCCAATTCCAGGGTGCCTTTGATCAGTCTCGAAAACATAGTGCAAGAATACATCATGCATAGTCTTTCTCATGAATGGTCTGTAGAATGTTAACTTTGAATAGATTCTGTGGAACACATTCTTCAAGTTGTCGCGTTCTCTTTGATCTTCAGATTGGAATAACGCGAGGAGACTAAGGAGGAAAGCGTGGTCTATGTAGATATGGAGGGATTCAACACTTGTTCTACTGACAATCCTGAGGAAAATGTCGTAAACGATTTGCAAATGTGGCCAGGAGGGTGTTGGATTGCTGACAAGATCATCGTCGTCTGGTAATACTGAGACAACAGAGTGAATTGGTGGTGGGAGTGGCCTAAAAAGATTAGATGACACCATTATGAAAAGGGGTGAAAGTACTTGATCATCAAGTGGTTTTATGAGAGTCTTGATGATGGAAAGGAGTTGGATGAGTTTTAGCCTCTTTAAATCTTGTTGTGAAGGGGATTCTTGTGGATCAGTGAAAGTGTATGCGAAAGAACAGTAAGATATTAGAGAAAGCAATTCCTCTGTCTCAGAATCAAGAGAACTTGTCATGTTCCTTGAATCTAAAAGGAGTTGTTTTAGAGTAGTGTTTGTTTTTCTTGGAGAAGCTCTTGGAGAGTTTTTTGGGCTAAATGTTTTCCTTGGAGAGGCTTTCGGAGAGGCTCTTGGGCTGTTTCCATTTAACCCACCCATTGTTCCTTTTGCCACTAATGAGTCGTCTGATGGAAAAGACTTTCTGAATAGTCGATCTCGATGAGTCAATGCCAGTCCTTACCTCAAAAAGAGTATTTGGAAGCAAATGTAGAAGGTTGAAGTGAATGGTTAATGGTTTATTTAAACCAACGATTAGCACTAATTTTTTCTTGGGTAGTGTGAAACAGGAACAAGAAATACGATGTTTAAGAGGAAAGACTCTTGGAAATGTCCGATAATTAAGAGGTTTTTTAGAGTGAAGACAGATAGGTAAAGATAAGGTGAACTTTGTTCTTTGCTCTATAGGCTTCTTATAGATACTGATGAGTGATGTCTCATCACTTAGTCATCAAACTAACTATGCATACAGTTTGATATTATTTTTTAAAATCTATATAATATGTAATCTATCAACAAGAATGGCACCATTAACTCCAATGCAGTGAGCAATTCGGAGTTTAGGACTAACCACCTCATCTCCCATTTCTGATATGTAAAATTGGCAAGTCAGATGTTTACAACTTGTTTGCATAGTACAATGATAGTGATTCACACACTTGAATACAAACCAAAGTAGACTGAATTGTTCACTCTGCCATGGGTTCAAGTTGAACATTCTAAATTGTCCCAAATTCAATGCTTCTAATATCAAGAAAATACAAGTCCCATTGATCACTTTAAGCCTCAACAACCTGATGATAATTGGTCTGTAGTTCTACAAGATCAGAGATAACAGAGAAACTTAACCATTTCTTCTTGTCACAATAAACTAGACAAGGCTGCATAATAAGGCCAACAAGAATAGCCAAGAAACTGACAATCATGACCTTAAATGAGCATAGTGCTATAACAACAAGAAGAAATAATGTTGGTGGCAGACAAATTAAAATTGAACCAATTGTTCCTAGTGGAATCCTATAAGGTCTTGATGCTGCTGGATATTTTATCCTTAACTTGACAAAAGATAGAAATTCCAAAATCATTCCAAAACAGTTCATAAAGTTCTCAGCAGCTACAATTTCTTGAAAACTAAGGCAAGACAGCAGCACAACACCTGATGCAGAAAACAAAATACTGATAAGAGGGGTTCCATAACGCGATCTCTTTGCGAAAAAATCAGGAAGCATCCCCCGTTCTGCCATTCCCAAAAGCTGATATGAGTCACCACTCATCTCAGCTAAAAACATTCCCATATTTGACACAGCCGAAGCCCCTTGAACCCACAATCTTAACCATACTCCTCCAATGATCTTAGCAATATCCGAGAAATAACCATCACTCCAAAGATCACGATGCAACGGAACAGCTCCCGTGCCAAATAAAAGAGGGAAAAAGTAACCAGAGACAACTAAAGGAAGTGCATAGAATAAAGCCTTGGGAATTGTTTTACCAGGATCCTCCACTTCCCCTGACATAGTACTCACTGAATCCCAATAGTTCAAATTCCAAAATAGTGTATTTAGATACAATCCCCATTGTACATTTTCTAAATCCACAACAAACCATCTCGAAGGCTCCAACTTAGGAAGCGCGATAAATCCCATAATTACAAAAGGAAGGAGAGAAAATATCGCTAAAACTGTAGCAACCCAAGCAACAATAGTTAAACCTCTATAGTTCAAATATGTAAGTGCAATAACCAAAGCAAGAATGGCGATTGTTCTTGGTAGACCATTCGCCAATGCTGGCACAGAAGATTTAATGTAGTCTAAAAATAAAACAGGGTACAAGGCATTATCAACTACACCACTCATCCATTTCACCCATCCTAATTGAAATCCCCAATAAGTACCAAAAGACTTTGAAACCCAAACAACATATCCTCCGTTTTCGGGGAACATAGTGGATAATTCTGCAGTTATTAAAGACTCTGGAATGCTCCATACAATAGGAAAGATTAAATAGCCAACAAGTGCTAAAAATGGACCGGCTGCACGGACAGTATCTTCAACTCCAAAAGGACCACCAGAAACACCATAGAATATAAGAAATGTAAGAGGAACAAATGAAACCTTGCTGAATTTCGCTCCTCCTCTATGTAAACTCGAATATTCAACATTATCTTCTGCCTCCATTTGATCACTGGCTCTTTGTTTCTATATAGCGTATCAAATTATGAGTTTTCAAATTACTCATTATTGGCCTTACACACATAAATTTCTATTAATTAGTGTCTTGTAAGCTTATCAAATGGTTTAACCTAGTCGGATTCAGAATTTTATGAATGAATTCCTACGGAACTCAAGTTAATATACAAATAATAACGAAATTTAAAGCTAAATATTTATAGAATTTCAGTATTTGAGCAAAAAAGCTAGGGATGAAATTTTTACCTCTGAAGATGCACACACCAGCAGAGCAAAGTCAAGTGTACTTGTGAAGAAGAAGAGAAAATTTCTTATACTTGTCAGAAGCACGGAGGGAATCGTTAATCTCGAGGAGAATAGACGGTTGTTATTAAGGGCAAGGACACGTGTCAGTTATCGGGGGAGGGACATTAAATATTCTTGGCTCCAGATTCCTGGATTATGTCCACACAAAAAGATTCAACACATGTTGAAATTTGATGAATCTTATCACCACCATATGGTTGATAACATTACACACAACAGTGTTTTAAAAGGTGGGGGCGTGAGGCGATGCATTTTATATAGTACAGGATGATGCGTAAGCCTCGAGACATGGGGGCGTAAGTCCTATGGATCTACGGGGCGTAGTCTCATGTATATTCATTTTTATAGTTTTATTACTAATAAAATAAGCAAAAGTAAACCTTTTAATGATTTAAGATTTTTATTTGAGATAAGTATTAATAATCAATAATAAAGAAAAAAAGTATTATAATTAGTATTTGAGAAATATTATTGCACCAATAATAAAAACATTATTTAGAGCAAAAAATGTTCAAAAAAATAAATTTAAAACGCCCGGACATACGTTTTTATGCTTGGGGATTACGCCTCAAATTTTAGGACTTACGCCTTATAGATCTACGTCTTTAATTATGCCCCGAAACATTTTTGGTATGTTCCGCCCCGAGACTCGTCCCCAAAAAGTTTTTAAAAACACTGACACAGAGTGTTCCCTAAAGTGTTTGGTGAATTTTTATATCTGCTTAATAATTTTTTTAAGAAATGAACTCAACTTTACAAGAAGTTGCTTGTTCATCAGACACTAATATTTATTGGTCGTAAGGTATTATTTGTGGTCAATTGAACGTGTATATTGTCTTAAAATGTTTTGAATGTAGTATACCTTATGAATAAAATTAAAACTTATGTCTCAAAAGCAACATACTTAAGTTATGACTTTTGCCTATAAAGTAGGACTTTCGGTTAATTTAGTAGGTTTACTATCCTAAAATGTTTTGCATGTTTGTCTTATGAGCAGAAGTTAGTACGTACTTATGGCTGATATTTTTAGCTAGATGAGTGCAGAAATTTTAATAGCGAAAACATTTTATTTTTTAAAAGCACAAATTTTATTTTATTTTTTAAAAAAAAAGAAGAACTGTCAACTTTTAATCATAAGTATTTTAGAACTTTGAATTAAACAACTCAAATATTTTTATTAATATATAAAAAAATTACAACAACATCCTAGAAATAATATTGCAAATAAATGACTAACCTCTTATTAATTAGATTAGTTTTTATTTTTTATAAATAATAACATTGCTAATGTTTTATGTCATTTAAGAATACTTAGAATAAAAAAGATAATTTTAAAAATATACTTTTTTATTTTTTTATTTTTTATGTATATGTGTATATATTTAAGGTCCTTTCAGCCCATTCTTCAATAAATATAAAATAAAAAATACAATTTGATGTTCAAGGAAGAAACAGGAGTACGGGCGACTTTGCGGTGAAAGGTGATAAATGTTCTTCTCTTCTCTGCAATCTTCCGCAGGTGTTATCTTCAATTCTTTATCATTTTGATGTATATATGTTACTCTTAGAGTTAATGAAAGACTTGATTGATGAGCGTCTGCTAGTTGTTTGCCGAAATGCCTCACTGAATACCAACCTTTTTTAAAAATAAAAAATAAAAAAAATTCAAAAAGTAGAATTTTCTATTTAGATGTAATGAAGACCACTAATAAAATGATGGGCCACGAGTTTTCTTGATAGAAATGTGTTCTAATTCTTGGAAGCTCACTTAAGATGTGTTCTGTTGTATATATGGATGGAGAACTATTGGTAGGCTTTAGGTGGGCAGGCAATGAGTATTGGATTGCCTCTAAGACCCTAATAACATTGAAATTTTCATTAATTACTGATTAAAAAAAACCGAGTTTGTTTGATAGAAAATTATGAAATTGAAATTTTAAGTTCAAATACTTATCAATCACAACCCAACTTGAATTTGCATTGTTAATCTATTTGGGTTTTATTTTGAAATTTTTGGATGGAAAAACACTCTTCATGGAATTTATTGCATGCAAGAGTGTATTTGGGATGGAGGGAGTATGTTCTATTTGTGTGTTGCATTCTGGAACCCAACTTACCTATTTTGTGGGATTGTACTAGAACTAATGAACTAATGCTCTGTCTAATTGATTGAAGGTCAGAGTATGCTGAAACTAGTTTCTGAAATGTTGTGCGCTCGAGGAGGTCAGAAGATGAGGCCTTTTCTATGTGCGCAAATTAGTGGCTTTCATACTACAAAGGTAAAATGATTTGTGTTGATGCTACTACTTCATGCAGCCTTTCTATTTTCATATGTGCATACATAACTTTGGCAGGAAAGAGAGCGAATGTTCTTGCTTCTGTCTTGTTGACTTGAATGGTTTTCCAATAGGACATGGCTATTTAAATCTAAGCTAATCCACTTGTTACTTCTGAGGTTTTTTGTTTTGTTTTATCCAGTGGTGTGTTTATCTATTGTTCAAACAAAGACGGTCTTTACTTAAAACAAATGCAGAAGAGTGCTCATTAACTTCCATACAAATGACATTCTGGTAAGACTGACTGGTGAATATTATGGTAGGAATGCCACAATTACATGGGAATCAGTATAATCTTCGTGTTTCCATACAAAGCTTGTTGGAATGAACTCTATCTTTTCAGAGTGTCAATTTTCATATTGAGATAAATGATCGAGTTAGTCAAGAGTTAATTGTTCTCTAGAGAGTCTAGACTCTTAACAAATCTACGTTCACTGACATTGTTTCTCCTTCCATTCCAAGTTTAATTATCTAGTTTTGCCAGTTGCATGTAATTAGAGATTAAATAAATTTGAATAGTTTTAGACTTCTAATATTAGAGTCATGGACAGATGTGTTTGAGAAATTGTTGGACCATGTAAAAGTGGAATAATTGTTGTGAAGATCTCACTTCAAGGCAAAAGCGATATGATCGAGCAGTATTTAGATCTTCATTAAGACATATCTAAATGAAAAGCTGTTCTATATAGTGTCAAGTGACTGGGAAGGTACTCTGTGATGATAGAATCATGTAACTGTGAAAAGGTGAAGCTGCAAACAGTAGGTTTTTGAGAATGTTGGCCGTTTCTAAATTGTAAAGAATATGTTGACATGCATATTATAATCTAGTGAAATAATCATACCATGGACATAAAGCATTTTGAAGCAACCACCATTTTGTTGAAATAAACTCTTTATTGTTGATTTTGCCTAGTTGAGGAATCAGTTGGGGTTTTTCCTCTGTTGTGAGGATGCTTATGTAGAAAGATACTTGTATTGTGTATATATGTGATTGCTTAGTTGACAAAAACAAGCCAATAAAGAAGAAATTACACATTTTTAGTGTTAACTGTGTGTGATATTATACAAGGTTGTTGGGAATTGATGTGCAGGCAAGATGAATGGATGAATTTGGGATTTAGAGTAACTAGCTTTATAAAAAAGTGCTGACCTTATGTATCTTTAGTGTGCTGTTGTTACCTTTTCACCTTCGCTTTTGTATAATATTTGAAGCAGACATGTGCTGCAGCTTCAGGAAAAAGATAAGTTTGGATTGTGTTGAGGGAAGAGATTGTAGAATAGGAGAACAAATCCTTTAAGCTTTTAGATTGGATATTCACCAAATCCATAAAACAAACCAAATACATTAAAGTTCTGAATCCCTTCTGGCTCAGAAAGGAGCTCGAAGTGATTCCCATCCTTTACTTATAAAATAAGGAATGACACTTTCATCGGGGAAAAGAATGATAAGGAATGACTTTTGAGAAAGAGAGAGAAGAGAAACGCTGTTGATTCCATATCTGTAGCACTGATGTCAGCCCTGCTTACATGCTTGTATACTTGTGGTTTCCTTGCTACAGTTGTGCGGTTGTGCTTTTATTAGAATTGTGGCCTTCCTCCTCCTTTTTTTGAATGTATGAGCTTGTTGTAATAGCAAGCACTGTTCCCCTTTATTCCATGCATTTTTAGGAATCGGAGGAATGGAAAAAGGAGAAAAAACAGCATTCAAGTATCACAGTGTGATGCTTCGGTGTGCTAGCACATGATGTGTATGTACATTGTAAAGTGATTGCTTTGCTTTTGTCTTGCAGCACTGCTGTACTGATAAAATGTTATTCTTTAGCAAGTGTTAAAAGATATACAAGTTCCACTTCATCTGTGAAATTATATGGTTCCACACTGTCCACACATAATTACCTGCATTTATGTTTTATAGGCGTTGACCTTGACAAATGTGTGACGAACCATCAAACTTAATCTGTACTTGAATTTACAGCTTATTATAGACATGGACCCAGATATTTTTGAAATAGTGCCCCTTGAACAAGTTTGTTGCTTTGTTTGGCAGCCTGGTTTAGCACCTAGAAGCTTTTTCGGGGTGGAAGATTTTGTTGATGATGACAATAGCCGTCCATACACTTACCAGAAGGGGAAAAAATCTAAGAACCCAAACAAGCATGTTTCTTTCAAGCAACGGACTGTAGCATACATGGAACCGTTCACACTTGATGTTTTCATATCAAAGCGCTTTGTTTCAGCCTCAATCACCCATAGAGTTACATGCAAACAGGTTGCAGTAGCCGGTACAAACTCCAAAGATATCAAGGCAGTGCTCAAATCACGAAGTGATATTCCTGCATGCTTGTCTGTCGGTCAGATTTTGTCCGACAGGGCAAGAGAAGCTGATGTATACACTGCTTCTTATACACCTAGAGATAGGGACAAATTCGAAGGGAAAATTAGAGCGGTTGTTCAGTCCCTCATTGATAATGGTATCGACATCAAAGTTTATCTTGACTGAAAAAAAGGTACTATGTCTACCCATTGTATCCAAATATATTTAACCACCTTAAAGTAATGAACCCTTATTGCAGTCTAGTTAGTATTTGTATTTGTTTTAGTCTGAGATTGTCATAAGCCCCTCTTTGTGGAGAAGGCTGGCTTACTCACTTTTTTGTTTTTTCTGATTGATTGGTCGGTCTATGCCATCTTTACTAGAGAAGACCAAGTAGTGTGAATCCTTGACCTGGATTGGATATATGTATGCCCTAACATGGAGCTGAGGAAGGAAAACCTATAATACAGGCTATGGATGCTCCAATCTTGCTGTGTATACTCATTGTGTGTTTACATCTTTCGTTCTGCTGTCATCATCAAAAGCTCCAAGGACCAACACAGCTAGGGAGCAACATCAGGGGCTTACTAGTGCACCCCCCATGTACGACTGTTGAACTCGATTTGGAGGGATGAAGTGACATTTGTGTTTCTTTAATTAATTGACAAAATGTCACCTTAGGTTATAAATATCATGTAAGATTGTGAGGAAGAATGGACTTTACAATCTATAGCACTTGACTCAAGCTTATAATCAAAACAGATCTTCCTCTGTTTAGTGTTTACCCCTAGTCTAAAAGTAACAAGGGCTTTATCAACTTACTACACCACTCATCCATTTCACCCATCCTAATTGAAATCCCCAAATATGATTTGGTAACCCAAACAACATATCCTCTGTTTTCGGGAGGATAATTCTGCAATGCTCCATATAATAGGAAAGAAAGATTAAATAGCCAACAAGTGCTAAAAATGGACCGACAGTATCTTCAACATTAAGATCATTTGATCACTTTTTCGCGCTGATTGAGCTCTGTATAGAGCATCAAATTATGAGTGCCATTAGCAGATCATATACTATATTAAATAGAACTTATACTTCATAGATTGCATATTTAACTTCTAACTTTTTTCTATAAAGTAGGACTTTCGATGAATTGTGTGTGTCCGTTGTCTTAAAATAATTTTTTTTAAAAAGTAGAGGTACCACAATAACAACCAATTCAAAAAACAAACTTAACTTTTTGGTTCTTGATACAAATAGAAAGACCTTCGGTGAGTGAATAAATTACAAAACAATCTTGTTTTGGTTTAAAGTTGTTCAAATATGTTTTTCTTGTTTGATTTTGATTGCTTGACTCAATGAGGAGATGAGATCCATACTTCTTGATAGAGTCTAGCTCAGAGAGAAAGAGCATAAGCACTAAATGTTTAATTTATTAATAAGAGAGGTGCTTGATTCTTATTTTAAAGTTTTGATTAATTTTATTTGCATCGAAAATTCATTTGTCACTCATAGGCAATTTTATTTGGAAGGTTCGAATTTAAAACCATAAGTTAGGAAATTATGATTCAATCTTTAGTTAAAAGGAAATGCATAAGATCAAAATACTGGAATAAAGGGGATCTATAAGAATTGAAGTAGAATCGCATAAGAGTAAAGCATTACTCAAATAGTTGATTCTTTCAGTTATACATCTAATTTTAATTTTGATTTGCTTTAATATCTTTTGAGTTGAGGATATATTGAAAATATCATTTTTATTTTTGAGGTAAAAATAAAATCTGTATATACTCAATCATTTTCATACTTCACTTTGTAGGACTGGTTTTTATTATACAAATCATGTTCTCAAAAATTGGTACATTATATTCTCAAAAGGTATAATTGCACTTTTGTTCCTTAAAATATTACTAGTAAATTTTATTTTGAATCCCTGTAGTATATGAATTTAGCACATTTAAATTTTTATTATTTAAATATGTATTTTGATTTCTTTTTGTGGAAATATATTATATTTGACTATTTATAGAACTATATTATCCTCAAATTTGTAGTTTATACTCTCTTTGACCCTAATTACTTGTCCACTTTTCCTTTTATAGTTGTCCCTAATTACTTGTCAATTTTGACAAATCAAGAAAGGACAAATTCTTTTTACCTATTATACCCTCAAATAAATGACTAACTATTTTGAAAATTGTAAAACTTTTCATCCACTTCATAATTAATAGGGGTAAAATAGTAAACTCACTATGTCATAAATTATTTTTTTAATAGGTGTGTCAATTCAAAAGTAGACAAGTAATTAGGAACAGAGGGAGTATTAAACATAACAGAGAAATAACTATGTGATGAAACAATTATAATTACGATAAATTTATGAATATTCACCAATAAAGACAACAAACTAAAATTAGAATTTATTAATAAACTAAATAAAGAATCATAAATACTATTTCCTTTGTCTTAATTATCTTCCGTATTTCTCTATTACATGCCCTTTATGAAAACGTTAATTGAGAGGGATTTTTCAATATTTTACCTATATTAATATTTTAATATACAATCTCTCGTCATTGATTTTTTTTTTCTATTGAGGTGTTTGCACCCTCTAAGAACAACTATTAAGGATAAAATGATATCGAAATAATTTATTTTGTATTGAACCTATAAAATGATAGTTTAAGATAGGAAGAGTCTTGAGATTCTTAGTAGTTTAGTTGGTTATCTACTTGGACTTTCATCTTGTTAGTGCGTATTCGAATTCTTATTTTATTATTAAAGGTAGCTCATTGATGAGTCTAGTAAAACGTTTTGTTTTAGGCCTTCAAAGATTTTAATCTCTTGTAATAATATTGAACATTATATATATATTTATATATATATATATATATATATATTTATTTATTTATTTATTTTTTAAAAAAGTACCATCAACTTTTTTGTCATAAATCTTTTACAACTTTAAATTAAACAACCCAAATATTTATATCAATATATAATTTTTTTTATAACAACATCCAAGGTTAGTAGTGGAAACAAACGACTAGCCTTTTATTAATTAGAATAATCTTTACTTTTATAAATAATATTACTAATGTTTTCGGTCATTTAATAACACTAATTAAGAACAACTCATATATAAGAATAAAAAAGACAATTTTAAATTAATATTATTTTTATGTATATGTGTTATTATTTAAAGTCTTTTATTGTAATTTAATTTTAAATAACTAGTTTTATTGAGCTATCCTTATTTGAACTCCCTTCCTAAAATGACCAACTAATTTAAATAATTAAATTAATGACACGACCCCTGCTCAACTCATTTATCTATTTTCTTAATTGGTTATTCACACCTGTAACTTTTATAGTAATAAATAGATTAAATTATTAACTTAAAAATTAGTCATTTACTTAATTAAAGTGGTCTAAATTTGTCAACCAACAAGAGCTGATGTGGCATAATTGGCCAAAAAAGACAAGAATTTACTCCATTGGTCAGTCACCACCTGTCCTCTTTAAATTTACCCTTTCACATTGTACGGTAGGCCCCATGTCACCTAAAACACTATGCTACCTCAATCCCTTTACTCGTTCCATACTCGTTTCTTGTTATTTTAATAAGTAAAAGCCGCAATATCTTTTAGCAAAAAAATGATTAATTGTGATTATGATTTTTTTAATAAAAATTTAAGTTTAATCAAACTTTAATATTTAATAAATTCCTTTTAAAAAATATGATCTTGACTTTTAACCGTAGAAGTAATAAAAGTACAAGTTCCAATAAAAAACATATTTTGTTTGAAAATTTAAATACATTGAGTTTATCTTATAAATTGTTTGATGGGTAGAATGAAATAAATAAGGATATTCTTAAGATTATTTTATCTTTTTTTTAATATAAAATAAACTAACTAATATTCATTATTATTGCGAACTAAAATAATCTCATAATTATTATCCGCATCTCACCCCTAAATAATAATAATAATAATAACTTATAAAGAAATGTTTTGATGATGCCAAGAGCATGAATAAATAAAAGTGTTAATAATTTAGAATATTCTAGTTTGGACTTTCATTTTAGATTTTTTCTTTCATACCTATAAAAAAATTCTCTCTACACACCAAAATAAAAAACGAATGGATACACACTCATCTAAATATTTTTCCTAATTAGAATTGTGTTTTATATGGAAAACATAATCTGTTGATAATATGGAAGGTACTTTAATTAAGTACATGTATGATCCTATAGAAAGAGGCATTCTCCAATTCCAGTTTTGTGACGTAGAAATGGTGACTATGGAGTCCCTAACCTACACCAGCTTGAAGGATCTCTTGCCTGGCTCACCACCGTCGATTTTGTCTCCGACAAATGGCCGTAAAGACAGCTGGCGAGAAATTCCGATGAAGGACCCGCTATTACAGCACGCGGCATGGGCATATCTTCAGCCCACGGCGGTAGCGGAGGCCGATCAATGTTTCTCTGAAAAAATGAAGGAGAAGTGTTTTGGCTTGTTTGATTGCTTCAGTGATGTCATTTTCGCCATGTTTAGAGCTATCTTTTCACCGGCGATGGAATCGGAGAATCGGAATGAAGAAGATACAGTTGACGGACAACAGATTTTGATTTAGCAAAAAATCGGCATTTTATGTGTGACTGGTTGCTTAATTCATGTATATACCTTCTTCTCTAAAACTTTGGTTTTTTGAAAAGATCACAGCATTACTTTACTGGGAGATGATTGTGGCTATTTAGAAATTCGGTTGATTGATTCGTAAGCTTTCCATTTATTTATTGATGAGGATTCGAATTAAATCTCTTCTGTTTATCATTTTCCTTTCCCCAGGCCAATTTGAAAATTAAAATGAATACAAATATAATTTATATAGTCAATCTAGATTAGTATGAAATTGAAATATGATTAATGATTGATTGATGAATGTTGCATCTCAATAAATGGAAATATAACTATGCCACAAGTCAAACGAAGTTTATGTTCAAATGAATTTATCAAATAAAAAGCACAGAGACTGTTTCTTCCTTCTTACACGATTTTGTCAAATATGTCTGAATTCTTTAAAAAATAAAAATCTAGTGCTTACTAGGCAAATTGATCTAGTGTATATTGTTTCTTGTGCTTTAAAGGTTTTGAAACAGATAATGTGTTTATTATTTCTGGTTAGATAGACTGTCATCATGACATTAAAAGGAGAAGAAAATGAGTTTATATACTTTAACGTAGTTAATTATTTGTGGAAGCCAAGTGTTGTTATTTGGTTTGAATAGAAAAGTGACAGAAGTAGGTTTCAGTTTTCTTCTTCAGTTGAACAAATAGGTTGTTCGTTACTTTAATATGATAAAATATATATGTGTTGCAGAAAATGACATTATATATTATGTATACACAGCGATATGGTGACATAATATATGATATTGTTTTTTTTTTTCTTGATTTCGTGTCATCAATTCTATCTTAGCAATTAAGACGTTCCAGTTTGGACATTTCTATATGTTTTAATCAAATAAATTGAACTAGGGGTTTTGTTTTGGACACACCATGTGTATATTTTTGTTTTTTCAATTCAAAAGATATATAGCAATGTTGCTTTTTTTTTTATGGATAAATTAATTTATCATTTTCCATTGTTGGAACATTCAATGTTGCAATGACAAACGTAAACTTATGTCTGAAAGTATCTGAAATATATATTACGCTCAAATAATTGCTTTGTTATGTATTATTTGAGCTTAGGGTCGTTTCAGTTTTTGTATATATTTTTTTAACCTTGAAGACCAGAGCTAAAATTCCATGCCAACTAGCTAGAAATAAACAAAACAGTACTGGTAATTTCTTTTCATTTGTTAATACACATTTTGTATCCTTCAATCTAGAGTCTTATCTTGTAGAGAAATAAGTGTAAAGTGTCAGCCAGTATAAATGCAAATTAATTAAAATTCCTTTAATCTGCAAACTGTTGGTTCTCCTCAACCAGGCTGGCTTGTAAATTATAACCAAAGAATAGAAATGGATTGGGAAAATGGCCAGGCTGGGAGCTGGAAACCAGCTTTAGCCAGTTATTATACTTTCTCTATTAAATGACTTATGTTTGTCTATCACATAATTCAAATTCAACGATATTTTTGCACATGTATCCTTGTCACTAATATTTGTATTTTCTTTCACATAAACTCAATCCCATATATTATGTTCCGTCCCTTTGGGCCTAATTCATATATGTTTTTGTCGTATTAGGCTTTGGGCGTAATTCATTATCCAAAATAAACTAGTTCGTAGGATCGAGAGGATTGCTCAAACTTTATTTAATCTAATACCATATCATATTAGGTTTTGAGTCCAACTCAACTTAAACAGAGGAAGATCGTTCAAGCGTTACAAAGATCCCAAAATTCGATGTGGATCATTCTCACCAACAGTTCCATTTAGTAATATAATAATTTCATTTGGCTAAATTTAATGTTTGTCACAAATTGGTTTTGCATCAATATCAATAATGAATATTGGTTCTATTTACAAAAATGGATAGTGACACACTTGGATGTATTGCTCCTAATTTAACCAGGAATTCCTCTCCACCCAATGGGTCCGTTCTTATAATGTTAAACGACAAATGCATATAGTCCCTGATGGACAGAACAATGCAAAATGACAAGATACAATTATTAGTAATAGCAAAATCATTGTATTATCTGAAGACATTATTGTCACTTTTTTTTTTACATATGGTTCTCACACCAACCTTATTCCTTAATCCTAACACAGTGATAACTTTGGATCATTACTGGCTAGCAGGGGCGGACCCACGTGGTCTTTAGGGGTTCACCCGAACGCCCTCGACAAAAAATTACATTCTTATTATAAGGTAAATTTTCTAAATTTATGTAGATATAATAAATTTGAACCTTCTCATGAACCAGAAGTAAGTTGTAGTGTAGTAGTAGATCTCTTTTTAGATTGGCCCACATGTCTATGATTCGAATCCCATTGTAGTCATTTTATTTAACCGATCTTTCACGTTTTTTGTTTTTTCTTTCAAAAAAAAGTAAATTTAAAGCCAAAAAAATTCAAACGTGCTAAAAGGTCTCTTATCACATAACTAACTTTTTTTACTTATAAACTATGTACTAGTACTTCCTTGGAATTGTATTTTGTTGACTTATTCACACATTTATTTTATTATTTTTCAAACCCCCTTAATGAAAATCTTAGATCCGTCTGGCTAGTACTACAGTATTAAATATCTATAATAATTGATATTTGTAGAGTATCTTTCTTCATTGCCATTTGGTAATTTTGACACATCATGTGGTGAGACGAATTCTAAATTTAAATTTGATAGTTCAACCTTTAGGTTTTTTTTTTATTGAACTCATTACGATTATGGATTCAAATTTCGATGATTTTTCATGTCCACACCCAGACATTCATATATATTTTGCGTTGAAAATGCTATGTTTAGTAAGATAAACTCATTGGTTACGTTGTGTTCGACCAATGTTGATGTTTTCATGGATGAGGGAATCTTACATACCATTGTCCATTGGCTCCTTGATGAATTGGGAACCTTGATATAATGGATGATCACTCAATGAATAGTTATAATCCCATAAAGTTTATTTTTTATTTCAATTTTTTTAATAAATTAAAGAAAGTGATTTTCTGAGATAAGTAATAACTATAAGATCATCAAAGAAATCAACTCCTCAATTTTGTGCTGCCTCAAGTCAAGAGGTTCGATCAAAGCTGGTTTATTAGCCATAGATATCGTAAGTACTTTTCGAATTTTCTTTGCAATATATGTTTAATTTAGCCATATAATTTATTGACATTTTGTGAAATATTAAACACCAAATTCCAAAATCTACTAAAAACTTGTTATTGATCCAAATTTTTTTTTTGAATTTTTTTTAAAATTTTAAAACTTACACTACGTTTGTATTTTATAAAAAAAAAAAAACTCATCTATTTATGACCCCAACTAATTTCTCTCTACCCTTTACGATTATTTAATTATTAATCTAAAAATACATATTTGTCGTGAAAAAATTATTCATGGAATATGAAAAGATTATATTTTAAAATAGCTACTTACTACCATTTTTTTTTATTAATGATAAATCTTCATATATTGATATATTCTATTTTATCCTGCATAACAAATGAGCTTGAGAGGACAAGAATTTGTCCGCAGAGGCAGCTCTATGTCTTTTAGGTGTCTGCGCTTCAGCCATATATATACACATCTGGATATTCTAGAAATTGGTACCAATATGTTTTTCCACTTTTCGCCGGTATCTCTTATTTGCAAAAATAATTTAAATACCTTACGAAAAATAGTTTTCTAGTTAATTACCCAATGTTGTCTCTTGAAGTGAAATTTAACTAATCTTTGTGCATATTAAGGAGTTATTTGGTTATCGGGATTAGAAAATTGTAATCCCGGTTTAATGACTAATTAAAAGAATAAGACTACAACCAAAAAGTGAATTGCACAATGAATTCGGGAATGTTACAGTATATATTAATCATTTGACCAATCCGTATATTTGTTGTGTATTACTAGTATATAGATATTTAATATAAAGTATATATTATTTATATACATTTTCTACATATTTTATAAAGTAAATGGAATGATTCAAGCCCACAATTAACCCATATAATATATAATAGTAGGATTAATTACAGAAATCCCACCTTTTAGTTTACTTATTACCATTATCCCCTATAAGGTTTACAAATCTCCAAAATCCCTCATTTTCACGCATTAGATTAGTGTATCTCGCGCATCAGATTAATGTATCAACGCATCAGATTAGTGTATCTCGCGCATCAGATTAGTGTATCATGTATAAAATGTACATCAGATTAGTGTATCATGTATAAAATGTAATGTATCTTACTTAACGATTAATGTATCTCGCGCATCAGATTAATGTATCAACACTTATATTATTGTATCCGTTTGAGGTATTTCTGTAATTATAAACTTTTAAGGGATAAATTGTAATTTTGCCTTAAAAGTATGTGATTTCTGTAATTTGCCCATAGTAGTATATGCCTAATTATGGAGATAAAGTAATGACTCAAAGTATCAACCAAAAGTCCATTTATTTATACAACTTTAACCAGACCAAGGACTAGTCACCTTTTTTAAATAAAACAAAATATGAGGTAGGAGATTACAAAAATCTATTTTTTATCGATAAAGTGAAAATCTAAATATCCAATTGAATTATAAAGATCTTTCGACTAATCGGTTATGCAACGTTGTTTAGAAAATTTTCGAAAAACTAACTCGTTTAATGTTAATGTTAATGTTATAAAATGAATAGCATCAATAGCAACGTAATTTGAATTATGATGAAACTTTAGAAGGGAAACCATCGGAAATCTAATATTTTCATGATCCAATATTTCACAAGATATTATTCCTTCGGAAATTTGTATATTTTTACTAGTCAATGAAATATATATTAAATTAAGATCAATTAAGGAATCAGAAGAAGGAAACACAAATTAAATCTTTCTTCGTCCTTCGACATGCTGAAAACTAAAGAAAATGAATATCCTGCTAAACATTCTACTTAATGAGAAGATAAATACAATGATACGTAGCAAATTTAATTAGGTGCAAAGAAAATTAATATCAGGGAAAAAAGAAACACACAAAAAAAGAGCTCTACAAAAAAAATTGCAACTCTTTTTTAGTCAGTAATTGTAGAAAGTAAGTCATATGATATAAGTACAAAAAAGAATAGAGATAAAAAATGAATAATCAAAAAAAAAAAGAATTAAAGGAAACGCCACCCAGTGCATAAAACATTTCGCGTTAACAAGTCTGAGCTCTGAGGAAAGAATATGATGTAGACAACCTACCATAATGCAAACATAAGTTGTTGCTTCCACTACTCAAATCCGTGACCTATAGTAAATAAAGACAACTTTACTGTTACTCTAAGACTTCCAAAAAGTAGAAGAATTAATTAAGGATTAAAATTCCTCAGGGATGCTTTGAAGCATAGGCATCCAAGAAGAATTATTTCTCAGCTTGATTTGATTGGCTTTTCTAATTAACTGCCTTGTCCTCATGAAATTCAAGCGTTGTTCCAAAGAAGAAGAAATTTGGCTTGATCTATTTTCATTCATATTATTATTACCATTTCCTAATGCTTCAACAATTTGCTTTAAATCTTCTTTTTTCACCACAATTTTCATCCTCACCACCTCCCCTTCATTTTCTTGACTTGAAAAATCTCTACTTTTATTAACTTTTGCAATTGCATCCAAAATATTGCTCATCATATTATTAGCTTTTTGGCTTCTTGTTCTTGAAATTTTTGATTCTGATGATTTTCTCCTTGGCCACACGCATCTATCTTCTCCAAATTTCACTTCCATTTTTGTGATGAATATGATTAAGTTGTGCAACTTATATATAACGTGACGATTTGATAGGAATAAACAGAAATATTCAAAAACGCGAAGTCGATAGAGTTTAATATTATGTTATATAAGTACAGCACATTCTGAGATATCCAAATGTATTTGACTTTGGAAATGATCATCGATCTGTCAAACGGGTACAAAGTCCATTACGTGTTATGCCAAATATTCTCAAACGCCAATAATGTGAATCATAAGATGCTACTCGTTGAAAATAATATTACTCCATTTGTTTCAATTTATTTGTTTGATTTTGATTTGGCACGGAGGTTTTTTACAGAATTTTTTTTTATATGATCTTAAGCTAAAGATTTTTTGAATTTTCATTGATAAAAAAACCTGCCAAAAGTTGTTTAAAAAAAGATCTTAAACTAAAGATATGTTGAATTTTTATTTTTATTTTTTTTCAAAAAAAAAAAGTTATGATATTTGTTGCAAAAAGAAGCTGAAGCACAGCTTAATTTGATGTTTAAATTAAACAAGTGTATGTAGAATACGAACAAAGTATGAATAATTGGATATCCCCTAATTTGACGGTTGTTAACCGAATTTACTGTATTTGGTGTTCACAATATACAAAAACGCAAATTCGTGACTTTTGATTAAAGATGAAGGATCCCAATCATTCCACTGCAACACCATGTAAGTTTAGTAATATGAATATATTAATCAAAGGGTAAAACAAAATTCAAGAAACCAATATGTTGTTGAACCAAAAAGAGAGAGAGAGTAGGACAAGTTATGAGAAAAATAAATATTATTGATGGGATGGGTTGTTATCCTAATTTGTTTGAATTAATAATGTAATTGTAAGCAAGGCCTCACATGCAAATCCTGATATGGCGGAGCAGCTACCAATTAATCATTACAGAAGAACGCGGCAGCCCGCCCTACCTTTTACTTAACTTGAACCGCTAAGTCTGTTATGAATAATATATGGTTCTCATAAACTACTCTTTTATACGAACTAATTCTCCTTAAGTTCTAATTTATTTAAATAATTTAAATTCGATATCGAATTTACAAAATTTTAGTAAAAGATTTTTAAATAGTGTGATTGTTATTTAAAAATATATAGAATGCACCAAAATAGATCAAAGTTTGGATTATATTCTATAGAGGAGTAGATGTAATTTTTTCATCTTTACGAGTTGGGTTTTTTCCACATGTATTTTTATTACGGAAAACGGCCTAAAGTATCCTTCATCCACCTATTGGCTCCACAATATCTTTATCATCCATCTTTGGGTCCAAAATTGAACATTTATTTAATCGCTTTAAATTTAAACTATTTAAATTATTATTTTTAAGTACGTGACGCTTAATTATTGGTTATAATTTAAGTAATTAATATAACTTATACACCCACTCATTACCCATCCATTACTAATTAAACCCGCCCCAAATTATAATTGTCCACCTATTAAACAAAACCCTTCACCCTTCTTTTCCAATGTTGTCTTCTTCCCAGTCAATTTCCTCCTAGGTTTATAAGATCAATTTTCTGCTTCAGTTGGCGATGGAAGAGGTTTATGCCCCGGAAATAGAGTCACCTTTGGTAGGGAACGCTTGGTCCAATTGGGGATGGAAGAGGTTTTTTTCCATATTGAAAAACTGCATGATAACAAGAGGAATATTCCTATATGAATTTGGTTTGAATGAAGGTTGGGACATCAGTTTTAAAAAAAGTTAGATCGACATATTTTTCAAGTTTAGCTAATCAACCTGTGGAAGTGTCTCATATCATAGAAGGACTTTAAACTCGCAAATGATAATCAATTGCTCTGTCCTTTACAGTTTCAAGTAGTCTGATAAATCTCCATATGTTGCATTATGTGGATCAGTGAATATTAGATATAGCTAATATATCAGGCAAACTAATTTTTTTTTTGAAGTTTAGGCATGAAAAAGAACTGATGCGTCCAAATCAAAATCTCTTATCCGGGGAGCTTGCGCGTGGTCTTCTTATAAACCTAGAAAGAAATTGACTGGGAAGAAGAAGACGTTGGAAAGGAAGGGTGAAGGGTTTTGTTTAATAGGTGGGAAATAATAATAATTTGGGTCGGATTCATTAATTGGGTCGGATTTAATTAGTAATGGATCGGTTTATAAATTATATAGATTAATTAAAGTATAATCAATAGTTGAGCGTCACGTATTTAAAAGAAAAATTAAATAGTTTAAATTTAAAATCGTTAAATAAGTGGTCAATTTTGGACCCAAAGATGGATGATAAAAGTATTTTGGAGCCAACAGGTGAATGAAGGGTAGTTTTGTACCATTTCCAATACTTCAAAGGTATTTTAGGGCCTTCACCATTTTTCCTATTCTGTTTTCTTTATTCCACAAATTACTACTTGGTAATTTTGATATATTGATTTATAAAAATATTACATAACTATCATACCAATTTAATGAGGTATAGTTTGATATTTTAAAGTTCAATATATACCATACCATGCATGTTCATGGAACAACCTGTTTCCGTCGTTAGGAAAAAGCCAATGGGGAAAGAATTTGGCCAGAAAACTTTTGAGTAATAACTTGAGAATTCTTAGCCTAGTCCAGATTTGGACGAAATATGAGTCAGTGAGGGCTAGGGAAATCTGGTAATGAATGAGAGATTTAATAATGAATTTGATTACATGAGTAGATAACTAAGACGTTAACCAACCCGTACGACTTTATGGAATCGAATTCAGGCGAGTAGAACTCCCGAAACTGATCTTAGCATGAATAAGTAGTTTTGAACGTCAAGAGTTGAATGTGTGTTGTGAAATGGGAATTTGAAACTCAAATTCTGAGGTTTTGTCCTAATGTAAGCCGCCAGGGCGGGGCCGCTGTGACGGGATGGGGAGCGCCGTAGTGGGCCAGTCACGAATTAAGTCGGGAAAAAATTCCAATTTCGTTATTTTTCTGCAAACTTCGTTCTTAAGAGTTAGGAGATGACCCCAGGCGATTTCTCGACAGTTTTTCACGACTTTTGGTGCTAAAGGTAAGGATTTTACTCCAATAATCCGTTTTTCGATTCGTAGAACTTAGTGGGTAATTATCATTGGGGGAGGGTTTTGACCTGAAGTTGATGGTGGGAAAAAGCCCTAGTTGCACCTTAGGATCATGGATTTTGTCTTGGGTTATGGGGTTTGTCATAATCCGGGTAAATTAGACCTTAATTGTTGATCCTTGCATTATTTGTATGTTTTTAGACCAAAAACAAGCAAAAAGATTCGGAAAGGGAAGATTCAATGCCTTAAGGAGATTCAAGCTTGGTTTCGAGGTAGGTGATGGTTTGATTACATATTTTTGTAATATATGTTGGTAATTGTTTCATTGTAATGCATGCATGTATGCAAATGAGGCACTATTGATCAAACCTAATGAAATGAGTATGACTGAACAATTGTACGCCATGAATCAACACTTGATTGTATTATTATAAGTATGTACATTATAAGTATGAATGTGATTGTGGTTGTGTTGATTGTACCGGGTGTCACGTTTTGACATATACATTGGATCGGGTGTCACGTCCCGACACACTAACAGTTTGGAATGACCATTGTATTATCTTATTTATTTGCTATTGAGAATGTGAAATTGTACATTGCTCATGAAATGATAATTGATTATATATATTATGTATATGTTTGGTTACTGTGTTGTGATTGCTGGTATGTATTTCGCTTACTGGAGTAGCCACGTGATCCTACTAGTATATTGTGGTTGTGTACTGATATTGCAGTTACTCGTTCTTTGTTGAGTACAAGACATCTTCAGGCGGCTATTGATAGACCTCAGTTAGGAGATTAGTGATCGAGACTGGATTTCAAGGGTGAGTCAGTTCTTTCAGGCTGCCACGTAGTCCTTCCTATTGTTTAGTCAATTTTCTTCGGACTTAGACTAATTAGATATTTCTTATGTTAGTTGGGGTTGTACCTCTTTTTCTTAGACTTGTTGCACTTTAGATGTTTTGGTACAATGACTTTCAGGTTCTAGGGATTAAACTTCCGCATTAGTTTTATTAGTTATTTATTTAAACCTTTGGAGTTTATGGGAACTCTATATAATTTTTGCATTTAAACCTGTTTCCGTATTTTTAAATGTTAGATTTTGGGTTAGTTTGCTTAGTTGGGCTGTAGTAATGGTTCTCCCATCGGAGGGTTGGTGTGGGTGTCAATCACGACGGTCTGGATCGTGACAGTTCATCTCTAAGTGATTGTTTGTAGTTTGATATGAAACATATTATTTATGTATTAATTTTCATACAACTATTACGATTTTTGATAGGACATAAAAAAATAAGTTATTTATGTATAAAACTAATATAATATTTGGTTGACAATTTAGAAATCAGCATAACTAATACATGTATAAGATACTCCCTCTGTCCCATTTTATGTGACACCATTTCCTTTTTGGTCAGTGCCAAAAAGAATGTCACATTTCCTTATATGGTAAGTATTTAAAGGTAACAATTCTTCTTTTACCCTTGTTGGTCCAACTTAATCTTAAAATAATACTCTAATACATTTATGAGGAGAGAGAAAAGTGAGTTTACTTTTTAAAAGGCAATTTGGTAAACATTTCAAAATCTTCATTTATTTCTTAAACTCCGTGTCCGGTCAAATATTGCCACATAAAATGAGATGGAGGGAGTAATAAACAATTAATTTCTACCTAACTTATACATTACTAATACAAAAAGAGTTACCAAACGACCCCTTGTCAATAATTAGAATTGGAAAAGGCTGGTCTCGTTTAAGAAGCATGCAGTAGTAACTAGTAATGTCTACAACTTATTATACCTCCACTACCCTCTTTCCTTTGGCTGTCATACTGCAAAATACTAGTATATATATGACTTATTTCTACCCTCACCCTCACCCTCACCCTCAAATCAAATATTGTGTTGTTTTCGCAACACAAATTTACAATATTACATAAGTTATGTGTCGTGCTTAAGGTTGTGTATCGATCGGTTTGATTCTGTTTTAAGTATTATCGGTTCGGTTTATCGATTTTCGGTTTTGAAATATGCTAAACCGATAATCAAACCAATAAGATATTTGTCATCGATTTTGGTCTTTAACGGTTTGATTTTTTATTTAATCAATAAGAAAATGATTTCAAAATAAATATATGATTTTGTCCAACAATTTAACGCGAAATAAAAAAGAGAGAAATCTAATTACTCATTGAGTGCAAAAATTCTCCTTAGTGTAGTAAAAGTATAGCAAATACTCACAATTCACAACCCTAGTCATTGTCTAACCCTTGCCGTCGTCGTTGCAACCCTAGACGTCGTCGTTCTTAGTTCTTTAGGTTTTTGATGTTGTGAACCTAAAGATTAAAGTAATACTAAAACCTAAAGGGTAAATGGAGAGAGCAAGTTAATTAAGTAATGTTAAATGTGTAGGGTCCTTATAGTTATAGTCTAATATAGTGATTATACTAATATTGTTTGTTTGATATTTATGTATGACTAAAAATTAAAATAGTAAATTATTATATTCTTAATGGGTTATCGGTTAACTCAATAACTCCAAACCACATAAATCCCACTAGTTTAGGTCTTAATTATTAAGATTCCCAATAGTTTCAAATATTACTTCATGTACCATATTTTATGCTTAGGATACATGAGTTTGAATCCATGAGATACATGTATCTGCCGAATTTTAAAATTGAGATACAAAATTTATTTATTAAAATTAATTGGTTGGAACTGATTTCCTTAATTAGAGGAGTAATTGAGGATTTCAAAATACATATTTCATTTTATTATTCTTTAAAATAGTAAATTCATTAATATTATTAATATAAGATAAAAACATGTATATCTTGGTAATGCAATTTGATTAATTTCAAAATATTACTCTTAAAATAATAAATTCATTAATTTGATGTATCTATTATCAATATATGATGTATCCAACAAACTAAACACTTAGATACATGAGTGTCCTGCAAGTACATTCATATGTATCATAGAAGTATCTAGCATTAATTTCATGTATTTGTTATAGGTATCTAGTATTGATTTTATGTATCTATCTATCTATCTATCTAGCTATATATATATATATATATATATATATATATATATATATATATATATATATATATATATATATAATATTAATTTCATGTATCTTTTATATGTATCTAGTATTAATTTGATGTATCAAGTATCAATTGCATATGTTATATCCAAAAACTCGTATCTCAAATACATAGTAAGCATATACATCTAATTATGTGTATTTAAATTTCATACGTTATATCCAAAAACATGTATCTCGAATACATAATAAGCATATACATTTAATTATGTGTATCTAAATATGAAATGTAGCTGAAACACATGAATTTAGGAACAAATCACGACTGTAGAGTATCTGTCGTATCATTAATATCATCGTGTTCTTAAAAATCATGTATCCGAAATTTAATGGTGGATACATATACATGATCAGACACCCCATTACTAAAAATACAACTCAGATCTTAATTAAGATTACTACTTATTGGATACACATGTTTCAAGGGTTATATCAAAGTAATATTGGTACTATCAAATCCATGCCACGATAACCAAAGAAAGCCTTAGAAGAACACCAGCAAACAAAAACTCTCTACAATACTCCCTTTGATCCTTTTGCGTTGTGGCATAACATAATCAAAACCAAGATCTATTTCTTTCGGAGACAAACAATCAAGACACACTCTGAATTAAAGTTTTCTCTGTAGCAGTTACTTTGATTTGATCTAGTTATAAATGAACAATACAAAATAATATTTGAGTTCAGGAGAATTTGTCGGCCATGTGGATGATATCTTGAGAAGAACAGAGTAGATTAGCTATTGTTGGAATGAAATTGTACGATGAAATTCTTGAATCATAAAGGAGGGGACATAATTGAGTGATAAATATGGGAGGGGATAATTAAGAGATAGTGGTTGATTTGGAGTGAAAGAGTTAATTAAACAGATAATTAATCAATCCTAGTTTTAAGGTATGTGGGTATCTAATAATCTAATTGTATCTTCAAATAATATATTAATATATAGTATAAAATATTAAAAGTGGTCATATATGCAATTGTTTGAAAGTAAAGATAATATTAGTATATATAGTAGTGATGCATGTCTAATAAGGTAGTTTATCCTATTAAAAAATCAATATCAAACCGATAACACAATAATTTATTTTTATAAAACCATTAAATAATTGTTAACCCAATAAATCAATAACAATAAACCAATAACACTTTTTCAGTTCGATTTATCGATCAATTCGGTTTTTACACACCCCTAAATTCGTGCTTTCAAAATATTTATGTCTAATCATAAATTCAATCTCTGGTAATAAAAAATAAATTTAATTTATTTAAAACAAAAAAATTAATCTATTTAAAGTTACAATTAAATGAATAAAAATATCCTGCTAACATTCTGTCAGAATCTGTTCATTCCATAATTTTTTATTTATATTGATTCTTGTTTTTAATGACACAACTTTAAAAGGATAGATGTAACGTGAAATGCTCTTATGCCCCTACATTCATCATTCGACTTGGGAATTGGGATTACTGACTTGTTGTGTCACCGTATAATTTTTTTTTTTTGGAACCCAAGGATAACTCACGGCCGTTATAATCACTGTCACAGCCTCTGCCCTTTGGGTGAGGCACTGGATAAACCTCTCATTGTGTAATAACCTACAAATTATACAGGGGATGTAAACCACACTAGGCAAATCCTATGCGACATGCTCGGCTCAGAAGACATTGAGGGGGGATCGATCCCGGGTCATTCGTGTGGATAACCACCCTCCAAACCAACTGAGTCATCCCGAAGGATGTCACCGTATAAGTTATAACGCCCAACTATTTACAAATATTATCAATTATATTTATATTTAATTTTTTATGTGTGCAAATATGAAATTTTAATTATTTTACTATTATCAATATATAATTATTCCGTATAGTTGCAGACAAAACATACACTATTATACGTTCACATCTCATTTAATTGATAATATGAGTTTTTTTTAACAGCTTGTAATACTGACAAGACATAATAGCTGTTATTCTTATTACTATTTCAAAACACAAAAATAACTACTACAATTCAATTTGACCATCAAGCCACTATGTTTGTTTCAATAAATTAAAATAAATGCTTTTCATGCAAATTTTGGTGATTAAAACTTAAACGTTGATTGTAATAAGAAATACTCCTATCTTGTTGATGATGTCTTCCCACTAATCCAAGTTTTTTCTGCCGAAATTGACTGGTACTTGTATTGACTATGCGCACAAACTGATTCAAACATATCCAGTCAAAATGAACGTTCATTCTATCATTTAAATTTTTTTTATATATAACTATATACATTGTGCATCCATCCAAATGTAACAGTAATTGGATTGACAAGTAGACCACTTTGCTTGTACGTTTATTTTCATGGGATTTCACGAGAGAGATGTAAATATATATGAAAGCTGGCACGTTTTGGAATTTTCCTTAAATTCACGAAGCACGACGTTAAGTTAAAAGTTGTGCCAACACCAACACTAACACCCCCGAAAAAAGGAAAGAGCACGAACACAAACGTATGATAAATATAATTCTTGTAAAATTATGTTCATAGATGGAGCAATAAAATATTTGACTGCGTTGAAGGATGATTAATTGAATATTCTAAGTCGAAAAACATTATATACATTAATTCAACGGTGCGTGAATTTCTATAGATATTTTTACATATTGAGGCAATGAACCCAGACACAGTAATTAATAATTCACTATTTAATTAATCAAAGTATATATGAATGAATCGATCACACTTAGCTTTACAATTAACAAGAGTAGATCGAGATTTGAAAATAGTTTAATAATTAAATTAACCCCGTCCAATACAAAATCGGAGGCACATGCCACCAATATTATAGTATTAACTTATTACTAGTTGATGAAAGTGAAATTAATATTACTCAACAAATATTCCAACTTTATGTAGCACATAAATACAAACAATATGGGCAAAAGAATGCGTCTAGTGCCTGCAAACGTTCATGCGTAACGTGCCCTTTTTATTTTATTAGCATTTTTAAAAAAATAAAGGTGATATTCGGGTACATTCAAAGAAAAAAGTATTCCGATCAAATCAGACTTTAATAAGTGGAAATATCAGACAATTCTCTTCATTAAAATTTAAATGGAAACAAACAAATGCTCTTTATATTTCAATATAAAATTAAATGATTTTTTGATGTTTCAAATATCTTAATTGTTTTCTAAACAAAAGTACTATTCTCTTTGATGAGTGAAGATTGATTAGCTAAAATGAAGAAAAAACTGAAAAGAAGCAAATGAATCAATATTGACTAATTTACTTTTGATTAATGTTTTAGTGAACTTTCTTAAAAGAATACACCACAGTCTAAAAAATCATTTATTTCAAAACCGAGGAAGTAACTCCTACCACAATACAAAAAGAAATCTATCTATTAATTATATGAGTAACCATTTGAATATGTGATTTCATCTTATAATTTTAAATCATGAGATGAAATTTCAAATTTTTTTAAAAAAATTGATTTGGAAATTTCACAATTATTCCACAAGTTTATATTTTATAAAAAAAACTCTTTATTAACTACATTTTTTTGCGATAATATCAAAGGTGTGATAAAATATTCACATAATATGAATATGATAACATAATTACAAACAATATTGACTATGTTCAATTTTATCAAAGAGTAATACATTTAAATTGATTTTCAATTTTACCTTTTTATTTTAATAAATATTGTGTTTTTAAAACTTTTTTTTGTGAATATATATTATATTTTGTTATGAACTTTTCTTTATTTTTGGTAAGATTGTATTAAAAATTTGTGATAATATTTATATTTTTCGTAACTTATGAGATTTTTATATTTATATAAAATTACAATTTAAAATCTAAATATTCAACAAAATTTTAATGTCACATCATATGATATGAACCAATGAGCCTAAGTAGATAGATTTAGTTAGACTTTTAGAGTGGGTGATATGAACCAACGAGCCTAAGTAGATAGATTTAGTTAGTCTTTTAGAGTGGGCTAGCGTTGTATTAATTTTAATTAATAAGACAGCTGCATGATGCTAAGTCTCTTAACTCATTTGAAGATATTTTTGTTTAAGATATAAATCTTCTCTCTAAAGCAATTTTTCTTAGAAAAAGCCTATTCTTTTTAAACAAACTGAAGAAAGAATAAAAAAGGTAAAATAGTTGATCGAAACCTTTCAGATTTTAAGTGAAACAAAAAATCAACTTATAAAATTTTGATTCCTAAGTTTGAACCCACTTTGTTTTGTGGACCCCAGATTCAGCAATTTCAGAATCATATTCAAATTTCCATATTGATCTGGAAGTCTCCGTCCACTCGACATCTCGCAATCTAAAAACTATAGACAGCTGCACTTGACCCACACTATAGCCATGATCGAGTTTCTCAAAAAGATACTTTCTCCGTTTCACAAAGAATGACCTAGTTTAATTTGATATGGAGTTTAAAAAAATAAAGAAGATTTTTGAATTTTGTGATTTTAAATTAAAGTTATATCAAATATACAAAATTACCCTTTAATTTTATGGCCTTAAATATGTCACGTGAAAAGCTAAAATTAAAATATTATCAAAAAAAAAAATTATTTTTTTTTTTAAACACAAAAGGAGGACTTTCTTTTTGAAACGGAGGAGAGGAAGTAATATGTACGCAATGTCTCTTATTACTTCATATCGATAATTTGTAAAAATATTGTTTTTGATGAATCATATTTGGCGTGGAAGGACCACAAGCTAGAGGGAATAATGAAAAAGTAGATCATACAGCTAACAACATCACATGCGATGTCCTGTCAAATAATTAAGTGCCACAGAAGTTCCAAAACATACGACAACAATCTGATCAGAGACTAAGAAAAAAATGTCTGATCAAATCCACGCATCAACAGAAAGCGTAATAATTGATTAGTAATTAAGTCAAGTGATTAACAAATAAAGATGGTTCTTTTTCTAGTTTATAGATTGAAACAAGAACAAAAAGAGATAGATCGAAACTACAAGTAACAAAGGAAAATAACAACAATTCGTTCGATAAGAAAACAAAAACTAAAATGGAAGGAAGGGACAACAGAGTGAAATTAACCTCCATGGTCAATCTCTAGAGCAATAATTTGGATTTGGGTTTTTACTCTGCTGCAGGCTTTCTACAGAGAATCATATGCATTGGAGAGAAAATGCCCTTTTCACCACCTTGAGCTAAATAATCAGCAGTCACGAACAGCATCTCGTGAACATCAACCGTTCCTTTTGGTGCAATTCCAAGAAATGCAAGAATTGTGACCAAAATGTGATTTCTCCAGTAGGCCATTCTCCCCATTTTCAGCCTTGTCCACCATGGATGTGATGGGGGCTTTGCTAAATCCTTCTCTTTCACCACTTCAAAACCAACTTTCTTAGCAACTTGAGCAATATCCTTGTAGGTTCTCAGCCCTGGCAGAGCATCACCCCTTTCAATCCCATGGATAATCTCTACATGTTCCGGGTCTTCGGCTTTGTACAATTCCGTTGTAACCCATTCATAAGAAATGTACAGGGATCCAGGTTTTAACACCCGGTAGATCTCCTGGTACACTTCTTCAAGGTTAGGAGCATGGCATGTAGCTTCAATTGAATAAACTCCGTCAAAACTGTTGTCTGCAAAAGGCATTTGCAGGAAATTCCCACAAACAACTTCGCAAAGTGAATCGAGCCCTGCTTTTTTGTTGTGCATCCTGGCTCGTTTCACCTGATACTCATTAATGGTGATTCCAACCACATTAGCTTTAGAATGGGCCGCAATAGCCCGCATCGGCCCGCCCACACCACAACCAGCATCCAGAATGCGGGACCCGGGCTTCACACCTAATAGATCGACGGCCATTTCCTCGTGAATACGAGTAGCCTCACGGTTAGATTTACCAGGGAGAGAAGGGGAAAAGTGAAAAGACTGACCCCAACCCCATTCGTAAATATCAGTAACGAGATTATAGAAAGTATCTACGAATACAGGGACTTTTTCGGCGGTTTCGATTTCCTTAGGGCTTCGGAAGAAAGACCAGTACTGTTTATAGTTGTCTTGGACATTCTCTTTATCGATGGAGCCGCCGGTAAGTTGGACGGCCCGTTTACCCTTAACCTCGGCGGAGCCAAAAAAGCAAACGAACCAGTAAAGTCCGCCGGCGGCGAGAAGAGCGGCGGTACAAATGAGAGTGAGAGAATCCATTGGGATGGGGTGGGGGAAGCGAAAAGAAGAAAAGTGAGAGAGCAAAGTGGAGCGTATTAAAGGAGTGGCCTCTTTTTATGGAAACAATGTGCGGAGTTTCATACACAAACAAGTACTCCCTCCGTTTAAAAAAAAAACCCTCCTGTCCTTTTTAGTCTGTTTAAAAAAAAAATTACCTTTTCCCTTTTGGTAATTTTTTAATTTCAGCTTTCTATGTGATATGTTTAAAGCCATAAAATTAAAGGGGAATTTAATACATTTGACATAACTATGATTTAGGATCACACGATTTAAAAATCTTTTTCATTTTTTAAATTTTATGTCAAGTCAAATCATATCACTCAAAAACAGAAGGAGTAATATTTCTTTCTATTATTTTCTAGATCTCTCTCTTCTTCGTTTTTTTGACTATGCATTTGACCATTATTTTTGAAAAAAATATGATCACATTTTAAAAGTACTCATAATTTTTCACATAACATGTTCATTATAATAATATAAATTGATGAACACTTTAAATAGTTTTTGAAACTTATTGATATAAATTATATTTCTTTTTTTAAAATAAATATTTTTTTAATAAGGGAAAAGGGTCAAATATGCCCCTAAATTATTAGAAAAGGTCTAAATATATCCTCCGTTTAAAGTTTGGCTCACTCATGCTATCACCGTCCAACTTTTCGCATAGATATGCCCTTATGGACGTTAGTTGGTCTGCTGGACATATCCAACTCATTTTCCATTTCTTTAAATGCCACATGGAATTGTCATGTCATTTTAACCTTACAACATGACATTTATATGAAAATGAAAAGGGATCAATTATGCCACTAAAAAATTCGGACCCATAAACACCTAATCCGACCCATAAATCAACCCCCCTTTTAAATAAACTATCTGACCCGTTTTCAACAATTTTATTTAATTTTTATTTTTTTCGATAAATCCCGAAAATGAGTAATTGATTAATAAAAAATAGGAAAATATGAAAAAATATATATATAATTAACGTCAAAAATTACAAATAAATATAGTAATTTTAAATTCAACTATTTCAATAATTTTTAAAAAAAATTTCAGTAAATCCCGAAAATGAGCAATTTATTAATAAAAAATATGAAAAGTATGAAAAAAATATAAAATTAACGCTAAAAATTCACAAATAAATATAGTAACCTTAAATTCAACAATTTTTTTTAATTTTTATTTTTTTTGGGTAATCCCGAATTGAGTAATTTATTAATAAAAAAGGAAAATATATTGAAAAAATATATAAAATTTACGCCAAAAATTCACAAATTAATATAGTAACCTTAAATTCAACAATTTTTTTATTTTTAAATTTTTTTGGTAAATCTCGAATATGAGTAATTGATTAATAAAAATTAGGAAAAATATGAAAAAAATATAAAATTCACAAATAAATAGAGTAACCTTAAATTCAACAATTTCAACGTTTTCTTTAATTTTTTATTTTTTTATTAATCAATTACTCATTTTCGAGATTTACCGGAAAATAATGAAATTAAAAAAATTTGTTGAAATTATTGAATTTAAGGTTACTCTATTTATTTGTGAATTTTTGGCGTAAATTTTATATTTTTTTCATATTTTTTTTCCATTTTTTTTATTAATCAATTACTCATTTTCGAGATTTATCGAAAAAAAAATTTAAAAAAATTTGTTGAAATATTGAATTTAAGGTTACAATATTTATTTATGAATTTTTTACCTTAATTTTATATTTTTTAATATTTTCTTATTTTTTATTAATCAATTACTCCTTTTCGTAATTTACCTAAAAAAATAATTTTTTTAACAAAATTGTTGAAAACGGATCGGGTGGTTTATTTAAAAGAGGGGTTGATTTATGGGTCGGATTAGGTGTTTATGGATCCGAATTTTTTAGGGGAATAATTGATCCCTTTCTATTTTCATATAAATGTCATGTGGTAAGGTCAAAATGACATGGCAATTCCATGTTGCATTTAAAGAAATGGAAAATGAGCTGGATATGTCCAGCCGACCAACTAATGCCCATAAGGGCATATCTATGCGAAAAGTTGGACGACGAGGGCATGAGTGAGCCAAACTTTAAACGGAGGGTATAACTAAACCTTTTCGAACAGTTTAGGGGTATATTTGACCCTTTTCCCTTATTAGAAAAATATTGTTTTTTTTAAAAAAGAGATATAATTTTTATCAATAATTTTCAAAATCTATTGAAAGTGCTCATAAATTTATATTATTATAATGAATATGTTATGTGAAAAATTATGACAGTAAACATAACTAATAGAAATCTATAAAAAGAGAGGCAAAAACAAAAATGAAATACCATTGATTTGTATACAAAAACTATTATTACAACTTATAATTTATACAAACTATTATTACAATTTATAATTGAAACTAACTTCGGAGAGTAATCTCATATATATATATATATAATCATATATATTTATACAGAAAACTCATAGTAAAATTCTACTCAACATTATTATGTTTTTTTCTAATATTTTCAAATTTTGATTTTTTCATAATTTATGTCAAATAAGAGTAAAATTAATAAAACAATATCTCAATTTTGTTAAAAAGGAGAAAAGGACACCACGCGCGTCCCTTTAAAACGGAGGAAAAACAATGTTTATATTTAAGACAGTTTGATACAATTTTAATACAATTCTATGCTTTTCGTTTTCGAGTTAATATCTCAAAAGGTCACTCAACTTGGAGAATTTATCTAACAAAGTCATTAAACTTTGTTTTGTATTAATTAAATCACTCAACTGAGACATTTATATCAATAAAATTACTCACCTAAATTTATTATTAAAATAATTAAATTTGGCATGATAAAATAAATTATTTTATTATATCATGTTCATTATTAAAATAATAAGTACATAAACCAGAACTCTTATTATTTAAATAAATTATTTTTATCACATATTCATTATTAAAAAATAAAGAAATGGCTCAACTCTACATATTTTTAATCGCTCTACAACTCTCATTTCTAAGATTAAAAATTAGTAAAAATTATGCAAACCACATAGTGTTAAACAGAAATTACCTCCTATTCCTACTCTTTCACAAATTACAAAAATATCATTTTTTTAATAAGTATCGGATACATCATTACGTTGTGTGGTACATTATATTTGATGTATGATTATCGGTTTGTTGTGTGAGGTAAAGGATTAGAAACTGAAAATTTAATTACATCCCCCCAATTACGCTATCGTTATTAAGTCCCTCAAAATATGGCTAAATTTATTTGTTTCAAACATTCAGTTTCAGTCTATATGAAACACTAAAATAATTAGAAAATACAAATTTTGAATTGTTTATCTCTGTTCATCCAAAAAAAAGCTTGAGAAATGTGGTGCATAATTTTTCAGTCACAAAATTTCATTAATGTAATTATTATCATACTTATCAGATACAAAAATGTCATTATTATCACACGTATCAGATACATAATTTTCTGAAGTCCTAACTGAACTAAACATAAACATGTTCAATATTTTTTAAACCTCAAAACTCTTCCAAAATCAAAACTATATTATTATAAGGGCAATAAATACTCCAAAACACTAATTAATATATCTTAAAAAATAAAAAGCATTGCATATATTTGTGAATAGTAACATAGAAAACTAACTAGCCTACATTAACAAGTTCATTTTTTGCTACTGGGTTTAAGACACTCTTCAGCCTTGGAGGGTTATCATTGTCACTAACATATCCAGCATTGGCCTTGTCGAGACCATACTTCCATAACAGCGTTGCATATCTTTTGCGAAGATAATCACTTCGAAAACTATCATATGACATGTCGATTTCGTCACTTAATAATTCAGCAAATGCAGCTACGAACATTCCGCAATCACTAAAAAAAAAGATTAACATAATGATGTTGATACTTAATAGAAACAATAAGCTTACAGATGATACATAAGAATGTAAAAGTGTACTTGATACATAATTCTAACTGCAGATTATAAATATGATGTTGATACTTAATAGATAGAAACAATAAGCTTTCAGATGATACATATGAAGGTAAAATTGTACTTGAAACATAATTCTAACTACAGATTATAAATATGATGTTGATACTTAATAGAAACAATATCCTTTCAGATGATACATAAGAATGTAAAATTGTACTTGATACATAATACTAACTACAGATTATGAATTAGTCAACTTGATACTTAATAGAAACAATAAGCTTTTAGATGATACATAAGAATGTTAAATTGTACTTGATACGTAATACTAACTACAAATTATGAATTAGTCAACCTGATACTTAATAGAAACAATCATCTTTCAGATGATACATAAAAATGTAAAATTGTACTTGATACATAATACTAACTACAGATTATGAATTAGTCAACTTGATACTTAATAGAAACAATAAGCCAAATTATGAAACATTATGTTGTTCTGCAACATATATACATGTAATCCTCTAATTTGAACTTTAAACTTTCATACACTTTTGAGAACAAAAAAATGGCCAATAATGCCTTTCCAGGTAAAATGAATTAATGACACACAAAACAACCATTTGATAAATTAATAATAAATATCAACAGTTCTATCTCATTATTTGAATTTTAACTTTTTGATACACTAGTCGTAATAAATAAACAAATATATCAAAAATTAGGGTTTTGTGTAACAAATGAAGAATTTAATCAATATACATAATAATTTTTAATTAACAATAATGTATCTACTATTACACAAAACTCATTACATGTTAATACAGAAAATTACAAAAAAAAGAAAAAAAAAATTAAAATACATACCGTTGGTAGTGCAGATCTGAATATGGCAAGGGTGATCTTTCTACCCCTTTTCTTGGGCGTTTTTGCATGTGCCTCCTTTTTAGTTTTTGACTATTTGGGTAATCCCCATACTAAAAGACGGATGATCCATGAATTAAACGGAAAAAAAAAAAGTTGAAGATGAAGAGACTACCTATTTCAAATTTTGAAATTGGTTGAATGGAGTGCGAAATAGTTTGAAACTCAAACTTGGAATATGAATCTGTTGAGAAGATGGAGGAGAATTTTTTTTGGAAGGGAAGGGTTCGTGAACAGTTAAGTGGGAGAAATTAGAGGAGAGTAAATTTAGGGGTGGTAACTAATGGTTTGGAATTTTTAATAATAATATATTTACTGTAGTTTAGTTTTTGGAAAAATAGGAATTTTTGAAATTTTTTAAAATAGTAGGGAGTTATTGTGAATACATTAACTAAGGTCGTGTATTCTAGTTATTTTTCCTAAAAAGTAAAACCCCACCACCTCAACTTTGTTTGTTTCCATTTATTTTTTTTAATTATACCTATTATATTACTACTTATGCATTTTATATGCTTTTTTTATCTGCATTCTGCACCGACGTCAAACTGCGGTAGGGATTATTTCATTTTTCTGTTTGCGTTTTCTCATATATGCAAATGAAAAAAAAAACTACTGCAATAACAATCCACATGCATAGTTGTGGTTTCAACTTTCATGTGAGTTTTGACTGAAAACCTCAATGTGTAAATTAGTGAGGTTCGGGATAAATTTCGATTGATCCTCAATGTGAATGTTGGAATCGATGGTTTTTTATTATTTTAATAATGAATGTGACATAAAAAAATAATTTATTTTGTCATGTTAAATTGATTTAAATAATAAAATTTAGTTAAGTGATTTTATTGATACAAATATCTAAGTTAGTGATTTTATTGATACAAACAACTAAGTTGACTGATTTTATTGATACAAAACAAAATTTAATTACTTTACAAGATAATTTCTCAAAATTGAGTGAAATTTTAAGATATTAACTCTCCGTTTTCTCTTTTCCTTTGGTGTCTTTCTTCCTCTTTCCGTTTTGTGTTTGTGTCTAGGTGCTGGGTATTGTTTTTCTTTTTGGTTTTTGTTTAAGAGTTGTACGGACTCTTCTTTTGTTTTTATTAATAAACTAAGGGCCCTTGGCCCTCTTTAAATTAAAATAAAATAAAATAAAATAGTATAAGTATTATATGTGAATTTTAAATATTTCGGTTCTATTTAAATTAATTTACATTGTTAGAAATGTATTATAGGGAATAATAACTTTCGAATTTATAGTAATGTATAATATCAAATTTGAATTGTATTATAACTATTGTTTATATTTATATACAATTTTAATACAGATTTCAGAGCTCTTTTTCGTAATCACCACCATCAGACCATCGATTATTTATATTTATACAGTCTTGATATGATTTTAATAAAAAATTTAAGAACTCACCTAATACATAATTTTAATATAGATTTATATCAAATGGTTATTAAAGCTAAAATTATGTCATATATGATAATAAAAATAAAGTAACACTTACAAGTGTAATTAATCAAATAAATTATATTATTTATATAAATAATCGTATTATTTAGTATCCGTTTGTAAAAGTTTTGAGAGTATTTTTTATGACATTTAATATTTATAAATAAAATGAAATATCTCAAGTCTAGTGGGATTTTCAATTTTTGCACTTATCCTATAAGGATTACTCTATTTGTTGTACTTTTTAATGGAAAATTCAAAGTGGAGATGGCTCCATATCGAAATGGGTGACAGCTTGTTGATGTGGAGAGGTAAGTGTTCTCTCAACCCAACTTGTCGATTGTGAAATTTTGATTTACCATTTTCCAACATTATTTAGGCAAGAAATATTCTATGCCATATTTTAGCTTTTGTATATTTTGAAACAAAATTCATAAATTAAATTAATAAAATACATTAGAAATTAAAATTTGAATATTTAAAAAATTATTTAAGAAGTTTTATAAATTATAATTCTTTTCATATCAATAATATCATGAAAAAGTACAATTTAAAATAATAGTCATCAAAGTTCAAGTAGTTGAAAATCTAGAGAAGCAAATATCGAGAAATATTTTGACAGGGAAGGAATATGAAAGCGAGTAAATATAAGCTGTTACAGTTTTTGTAATATAGTTTTTTTTTATCAAATACTAATTTTTCAAATAAAGTGAATAATTATGTGTACAGATAAGTATTTAAAATTTACAGAGATTATTCTTTTTGTTCCAATTTATGTAATATATTTTTAAAAAAAGATATTTTGATAACTATTTTATAACACTATCTCCATTTTATCGTTATTGAATCTCAATCAACATTTTATAAGAAGAAAAATCAATTAAAAGTAAACACTAACAGGCAATTTGGTAAACAAACCAAAAAAATTTCTTGTTTCTAAATTTCATATTAGATTAAACCGTCCCACAAAAATTGAAGATGAAATACCTACAAGGAGGATATGACAATTATTTTGTGAGAAAATAAATATTCTCCCGATTTCAATTTATGTGGCATATTTTGAATTTTGAGATTTAAATAAATTTATCTTTAACCGTAATTTTCATATATCTTTTAAATATTTTGAATTATTAACTATAATAATTTATAGTATTTTTTTACATAATTTACAAATATATAAATTTCATTTAAAAAAATATGAAGATCACATGCATAAAATTTTGGTCAAACTTACACTGTTTGACTTTTGAAAAATGAAAAGTGTTATATAAATTTAAACAGAAAAAGAGAAATTACTCCCTTTGGCCAACTATACTATTTTGGGATGTCTAACAATACTAGTCCACTTTATAAAATCAATGAATAATTAATAAAATTACCTTTTTAATTATAGTTTTTAAGAAATGTGCAAAGTCAATAGTAAACAAATATTGTTGGACGGTGAGAATAATAAATTATGTTCGAATATTCGACGGAAAGACAAATATGTGATCTGTCTTTATAAAATGTAAGATTGACAACTGTTAATATACTTTGTTAACTTTTTTCAAGCAAAATTATAAAGTAGATCCACTATCTTTTTGTTTTTACTTTTTCTTATTCCAAACTTTTTTCTTTTATTCTATTTTAATGAAGGCTGAAGTCAACTACAACTCTTTAAAGTTGTTCGTATATTTCACTTAGACATTTTAACTAGGGCTAGTACCTATTGAACACCTAAATTATTCAAAATATATACCTATTAAACACAAAATATTGATATGGCAGAAAAAGTGTGTTTTCACTTTCCTTTGGCGCGTGTAGATATCTAAAATCATATTTTATTTTATATTTTTTCAAGAAAACTTCATTTTTTTCTTCTTCCTTTGATTCTTAGCATTGTGAGTAACTTGAAAGATTTTTTAAAATATTTTTGAAAACAATAATTTTTTAATGGCAAGAAGAAAAAGCCCCACACCCCCACTTTCCGTCATCTTCCTCACCTCAACTAGGTTTTCAAAGCCAGCTGCATTGGATCTTTAAAAACGAAAGAAGAAAGAAGATTTTTGGATATTGGAGTTAAAACTTTAGCCGATAGCTTCATTTCCGCCCACCTTCAAACAAACACTGCCACTCAAATTAAAATACAATTTAACTTATAAAAAATAATATCAAATAATTTGAAAATTAAATTGGGTCCTCTTGATTTTTCTTTTGCAATCAATTTTAAATTAATTATCTTTAACAAACTCGACTTCTTCATCACTCTTGTACGTGTCTCTTTCTATATATCTCTTTCACGTATTAGGTAAGAAAAATATATTTTTTAAAACAACTGAATCGATAAGTAATTTGATAAGATATTGAATTTAGTGGTTTGGGAAATGAATGTTGCAGGGAAGAAGAAAGGAGGTGGGGTAGCATAGGGCTGAATAGTATGTGAAATTATTTCCAATATTTTATACGTAAGAAAAAAAGATTGAAAATGTATTTGAAATAAATTTTATTTTTTAAAATTTAAAATTTATTTTCTATAATTTTTGGGGCCCACTTGCCACATGTCATCTTTTCATTAATCATTTTACCATGTCATCGAGAGTGTATCACACACACTTTATATTTTGTTGCTGATTATCGAAAAATGTCTAATAGAAACAAGGTTTAAATAGATAAAAGTGTTCAATAGGTACTAGCCTCAGTTGAAGTGTCTACATAAATTATGCGTACGTTTTTAAGAGGCCACATATGAATTAAGACTTTAATTAAAGCAATTTTATAGTGCTTTTGTACTTTTGGTATTTATCTTGATTGTACGGCCAAGTTGCCGGGAACACATCTTCTTTATTGGCATAATATTATTATAATAATATAGTGAAGTTTAATTAAGATGATGTATATTTAGATCATCTTAATTAGAGCCGTCAATATAGGTTAGTTATATTGGGTCGGTCTGGTTTAACCCGGTATTTAATAAGGTTGGGCTAGATTTTTTGGAGTTCATTTAAAAAAAGGATTTTTTATTCCGGCTTGAATAAACCTGTTAATTTATGGGACTTGAGAAATATAGGTAGGGCCAACCCGTGGATCAATAAAAATTAATTAAAAAATATAATATAATATAATATAAAAATTTAAAATTAAAGAGATCCAAACTCAAAATCTATTTAAAGTTTTTTAGAAAATCACTAACTATATAGAAGTTGCATCCACCATGAAAATGTCCAAACACTTGTTGCTACTCGAAACTGGTTACATGATTTTTTTCTCAAACTGGTAATATATTTTTGCGTACATTTAAATATTATAATTCTCAATTTTGTTATTTTTTAATATTTAACTAATTGAAACAACATATAAATTGCAGATGAAAATGAAGATATTAAGACAACCTTCCCACAAGTTGATTCAGATATGCTTGATGAAGATGATCATGAAGTGTTAGATACGCCATAGGTTTCATGAAGTGTTAAATACGCCATAAGTTTCATGATTTTTAAAGGAGTTTATTTTTTACTTTTTTATGGTTGAAATATTGTCATATTTTTTGTGTTTTATTGTGATCATTGCAAAACAGTTAAGTTTTTTTTTTTTTTTACCGTGGTTTCCGGGCGTCGCTTTGCGAACCCGACTAGCTGTACCCACCGGGTCCCGCTGTTTCAAGGCGGGTCCACCACGGTTAGTTCCACGGGGCCCTGGAGACGCGGCCGGTTTGTAATGTCTCCAGTGGCCCTGCTGGGGCTCGAACCAGCGACCTGAAGGACTTTGTCCCAGGCCTTTACCAGCTGAGCTACCCCTCAGGGTTCAAAACAGTTAAGTTAATATTTCTATTTAAGATATTTATACTTTTACTTGAAAAAAAACTTAATAAATATTATAAAGATAATTTATTTGTGGATTTGATTAACAAGTAGTAACACTAACACCATGTAATATTGTTTCGTTGATATTTATGATAATATTTTTAAATTATAAATTATAAATTATAATTTAATTTAATAATTATAAAAAAAATAAATATAACTTTTAAAAAAGTGGGCTAACCCGACAAACCTGTAGCCCACGTACTTGTGGGTTGGGTCGACCGTTTTCTGGCCCACACAAAAAATGGGCTAGTCTGGCCTGGCTCGTAAAGTGTCAAAGCCTGTATGGATTTGCCCGAATGGGATGGGCTAGCCCATATTGACAACTCTAATCTTAATTAGTGATCTAATGAAGTTTATATGCTCTTATGAGTTGTGAGTTGCAAATTAGTGAATTTTAATAGTTTAATTAGTTGATTATCTGGACTTTTTTTTAATAACAGTTTTGATTCTCCATCTGTTAATCTTTCTCATTTTCTTTTACTTACCCTAATTAATTTGAGCAACTTTCACATATAGCAAACATAAAAATCATATTTGTATGTTATAGGTATAGTTTGCATAATTGCGCTCCATAGCAAATTTTCTGTTTGCTATTGAGCTTTTGATATGTATAATTCGCTAAAAACATCCAATTTTATACAAATAGTTTAGTTTTGTATAAATTCATTTATACATTGTAAATTGTTTAATAAAATTTGTATTTGTATAATTATAAGTGTATATGACAAAAATATATATATTTATATTTGTATATACACTTTTCTCTCGCTTTATACAAACACAAATGCATTTTATACCGAAATGTATAAAATGACTAATTGTATACCGAAAATGACTAATTGTATACCGAATCAAATAGCAAAAAAAAAGGGAATGTTTGCTGCGAATTACAATTAAAATAAACTATAACTATAACAGTTAATTTGAATTAATAATTTGCTATTTCATACAATTTTCCCAATTAATTATTCTTCTCTTTTTTTATAACAAAAAAAGTTCGAACTATGGTCAATAACGGTTATTGATGAATAATTAGAACCTCAAGAACAATGTTTTTCCTTTGCCTATCACTCTATAGGGGACCAAACAATCATCATTATTACTCATATTATGCTAATTATGCAAAAATGGGCGGAGGTACCGAGGTAGAGTGCTGAGTCTATAAGTTTGGCCAAATTTAATACTCACCCCATTCAATTTTACTTGTCATACTTTGAATTGACACATTCATTAAGAAAATAATTACTCCCTCTGTTGCAATTTATATGACACTTTTCGTTTTCAACAGTCAAACTATTTAAGTTTGACCAGAAATTTGCGCATGAAATCTTCAATTTTTTTGAAATGAAATTTATATATTTGTAAACTACGTAAAAAGTACTATAAGTTACAATAATTAAAAATTTAAAACGTTTAAAAGATCTATGAAAAATTTACGGTCAAAGATAGACTTGTTTGAATCTCGATATTCGAAAAGTGCCACATAAAATGGGACGGAAGGAGTATTGGATTTGTATTTTACCAAACTATCTCTATTAAATGATGTCTCGAAAAGTGATTTTGAAAATAATATTTTTCCCGTTCTTTTTTATATGTCATCCTTACTATAAATAATTGGTCCATAATATTTGTTATTTCATAAAATCAATACATAAATTACAATATTCTTCCTATTTTACCCTTGTGAGTTATTAGCCTTGAAAATATACATTTAACCAACATAGAAAAATCAAGTGAATAATTCATGTTCATTCGTAAAATTAATTAATCAAAATAAATTAATTCGTATTCATTGATTGAAAAGTTGACTTAAAAAAATTAAATAAGGATAGAATGGTAAACTTACTAAATTTCTTAATGCACATGAATAAAAAAGTGGCATATAAATAGGAATGGAGGGAGTAAGTATTTAATATTGAGGGTAAAACATGAAAAAAATATTATCTTTTCTTGATATGTCAAAAGTGACAAGTAAAAAAAATATCTATTTTAGAAATAATGAGCGGAGGGAATACTTTTTCAGTTCACTTTTCCTTGTCACTTATTCCTAAAATAGATTTTCATTTTTACTTGTTACTTTTGACATATCATAAAAAAAAAAAATTATTTCTTTTCATGTTTTATCATCAGCATTAAATACTTATTCTTCAATAGAGATAATCGGTAAAATACCTATATAATTAATTAGTTTCCCCTTTAGGGATATTTTTTACCCTTTATGAAATAAGCGTATTATTTGCCTGTCCAAAACCACAATAGATTGGGCTAATTTTGCCACCTCCGCTGAAATGACTAAAAAGATTTTTTCTCCACCATTACTATGTGTTCCAGTATTTAGGTCCCCACAAGATTATTATGTAAATGGAAAAATGAACTGGACTTCCAATAAGCTACTGGCAAAGGTCCAATTCCAAAGAGGATGAAAATCCTATTTGAAGAAGCCCAAAAACCAACTTCAAAAGAAGGCAACGAGCACGAGGAAAGTCCTTACATTTTATCTAATACATAACTCATGTATCATTTGATATTTACCGACGAAAGAGTAATGTATTCGTGAGTTTTGAAAAAATCGGGATTATTAGAATTTGGAAAACTTTCGGGATATAATGTAACTTAGCACCCAAACAGTTGGAGTTTCTGTAATTTATATTCTGGGAAAGCATGAATAATTCAACTAATAAGATTTGATACTAAGTAGTTCCCACGTAATCAAATAAAGTAAGCAAACATGCGGAATGGATGTTCCAAATTCCAATATACTATTATTCTAGTCATTTAATAATGGGTAGTTCAAAAGGTTCCATTATAGTGTAGAACATGACCTAATTCATCCATGTATAATGTAGTTAGATGCTGTGTTAGTTAGAGGTTGGTAGTATACGTATAAAGATACTATGCACAAGATGGTTCATATATCGCTAATTCCCGACCCAATTAAGTAATCACATGAGCATTTTTGGATTAAAGTATTAACAATCGGAATGTATTGAATACTATATATAATTGTCACTGGGATAGAGCTTAATCCATTATCTTTTTCACCAACTATACCAGTAAGGCATAATAATTGAATTTCCCAGAGAAGCAACAAAACAAATTGTCAACTCTATATTGTTTGTAGAAATATAAAGGTAGCAGCACAACATTCTATTAGACAGATGAGCACTTGAAGCAGAGCAAAAACAGAACATAATATGGAAAAGATTAGCAGTTTGAAACACTTATTTGTGACAGTGTTCCTCTCAAATTTTGCTTTTTATGTGGTGATTCCAGCAATTACTGATATCACTATGGATGCAATTTGTCCTTCTCAAGACAAGTGCTCTCTTGCTATTTATCTTTCTGGTTTCCAACAAGCTGTAAGTACACCAATTCTTCTATTTTCATTAATATTGAAAAATATACTACTATACTATGATTAATTCGTGATGATTGATTGCAGATTACGGGATTGGGATCAATGTTGCTGATGCCCCTAATTGGAAATCTATCTGATGTATATGGAAGGAAAGCTTTGCTCACAATTCCCGTCGCACTCTTGATTTTTCCTTCAGGTTCTGAAATTCAAATTAAAATAAATAAATTATATCTATCAAAATATGTTTGGTACATTTTTGAACAAACAACTAATAGTACCTGTTTTTTTTTTTTTTTTTCGATTTTTCAAGTAATAATGGCGTACAGGAGGACAACAAACTATTTTTATGCTTACTATGTGATAAGGACCTTGACTGGCATGATCAGTGATACTGGCATTCAATGCATTCCCATTGCTTATGCGGTAATATATGAACCTAGTTTTAGCTCACTTAAATTTGATGAAATATAAATTTTGAATCCGCTTCAGGCTGATTGCATGTCAGAGGAGAATCGCGCTTCTGCTATCGCAACTGTGGCGGGTGTAGGCTCTGCTGCATTTTTATGCTCTACCTTTGTTGTTCGTTTCCTCTCGACTGAACAAATATTTCTGGTATGGTTCACTCTTATATATAATGTCTAGTTAGTAAGGGAGTATATGTTATACTAATTTTATTGGAATGAAGGTATCATCAATTTCTTCATCAGCCGCGGTATTATACATGACAATATTCCTAAAGGACACAACTCGTCACATTAATAAGATCAACTACGATGCTCTGAATCAACCCATATTAGCCAACGACGATGATAAATCTGAAAGTGACTCATCCGAGGGAACGCCCAGTCCTATAAATATTCCATCATTTTACCATATTATTAGCTTGCTCAAGAGTAGGTAATATGGCTGCTCTTATACCTATAAATTACTACGCTACCTTTTCTTTTTCTTATTTATTCAAATTCAATCATTTGGTAGTTAAAAATAATTCAACCTAAACACATGGGAAGAGTGCCTAAATTTTTTTAAAAGAAAAGACTTTCGTTAGGCATTAATAAAGGGAAAAACGACAAATATATCCCCCAAACTATCGTAAATGGTATGTAGATACCATCCGTCATACTTTTGGGACATTAGTGCCCTTGCCGTCCAAAAATTAGAGCATATATACCCTTTATACTAACAGACGCACCCGTGTCATAATCTTATCCACCGACCTGTCATTTATTAAATATCGGATCGAAGGATAAGATTGCGCCACATGTCCCTATTTAATCTTCCGTTAGAGTAAAGGACATATATGCTCTAGTTTTTGGACAGTAGGGGCACCAATGTCCCAAAAGTATGATGAAGGGTATCTGCATACCATTTAGGATAGTTGGGGTATATTTATCCTTTTTCCCATTAATGAATGATAATGCTTAGCACCATCTTTTGGTATCTTATGAATTATGATATTGTTGTTGAAAAAGTCATAAAGTTTTCATTCTAACTTTAAATTATGTATATGATATAGCTAAAGACACAAAGATTTACGATGTTACTTGTTTATGTACTAATGGGCTATGGCTATTTTATCTCCTAAAAAGTTTGAAAAAGACGATTGATAAAAAGTTTGAAAAAGACTGCACGAATGGCCCTCAAAGTGTTAAAGAACATAACTTGAAAATGTTATGATATATACGAAAATATATATTTATTTCCTCTGATTTTTTGTTTTGTTACAAGAGACATATTAATAGTTCGGCCCATCATGAATTATCTGTTGCTTGTTTCTTCAAAATATTTAAATAAAAGATTCAATTAATTAATCAACTGTAGCTTAATTCCAAAATAATTGAAGAGAAAATTTTATAATTGACATATATAAGACTAATTATTATTAGTTATGACATTCTTCTTTATGTTTTTAAATTGATGACTATAGTAGAAATTAAATTAAAGTGTACATATCTATATCTATATCTATAAAATTGAGAAAGAAGAAAAGAAATAAACACGCAACATATCACGAATTTAACAAAGTATTAATTTACTTGTGCATTTTTCTCATATTCATTTAATTAAATTTTTATTTTTGCAGTACCACACTTTTATTGGCAACATTTATTTTATTCTTATATGGTCTTGGTGAGGGTGGAATACAAACTTCCCTTCTGGTAACTCTAGCTCTCTAAAATTGTCGATTGAATATATAATTTAATAATTAATTACCTTACAACTAACATTTTTTTTTTGTATTATTATTTTGTAGTACTTCTTAAGGGCTCGATTTCAATACAACAAAGACAATTTTTCTGTTCTAATGCTTATTTGCTACGGCGGGACAACATTTTCTCAAGTACATGTTCAAATTTATTATTCATTTTAAAAAAAAAAAAAGTAAATCAACTTAATTAATTTCATGTACTAAATTTTAATTGTTCTTATAATAATTTTGTCTTTCCTTGTCAATTTTTTGGAGCAGTTAATCGTATTGCCTAAGTTGGCTCATATAGTCAGAGAAGAGACAATACTTTCCTTGGCACTCATAGCTGGTTTTAGCAATGTATGCATTTTTTTACGAATTTGTGTAGTTTCTTTTTTTTTTTTCCTGAAAATATTTTCCAATATTTTTTTTAAAAAAGAGAATATTTTCAATAGAAATGAACTTTTATCGTACCAAACATACCTAAACTCAAATGATTATATAGTCTATCCAAACTAATTCGAAACTATGGAGTACAAGTAATTGATCGATATTTCTATTTATATTTTGCAGATGCTAATAGATAGCATTGCATGGGCAGCTTGGGTAAGCTAAAGCTTGAACTTCACATATGATAGTTTTAGCATATTTTCCAATTCAAAGATATCTTTTTTTTTTTTTTACATTTATCACAATTTTTCATGATATATTTCAGGTTCCTTATGTAGGTGCTTTGTTTCCTATGTTTCTCTTCCTAGCAAAACCAGCTGTAAGTTTTCTTTAAAAAAAAAGAGTCGATTAGTTGATGATTGATTTTATCATATAGTTGAATATTAATGATAAACGCTTTATCTGTTTTAGTTACAAACCATTGTTTCAAAACAAGTTGCGCCAAACGAGCAGGTAATCAACATACATATGTATTATTGTGGTATACAAGTTTAAACTTCTAGACATTAACATTATAAAAGAATTATACAAATATCAAATTACTTAAAAGATAATTATATGTAACTATTCACATAAGTGGAATTAGTGACCAGAAAAATAAGACAAGTAACCTGCTACAACACGTTAATATACACATATATGATTTTTTTTTGTTTCAACTTGATAGGGAATTGCTCAAGGGTGCATTTCTGGCGTAAGCTCCTTTGCAAACATTCTCTCTCCATTTATATTTAGTCCTTTGACAGGTAATTAAGTTGCTGTTCAACTATATTAAATTAATTTTGCTAATTTTATCTGAATTTTTAATATTTGATGTCAAGCTAACAATATTCAATTCATATGTTTATAGATCTTTTCTTATCTGAGAGAGCTCCATTTGATTATCCTGGTTTTAGTATATTTTGCAGCGGCCTTGCTTGGGTAAGCAATTATACTTATTAATTTAGTTCAACATATGTTAACCTTTTTCTTGTTCATTTTAACTCCGATTCTTTATTTAAGTGATCTGATTTTTAATATTATCGACACATGCATTAGAAATTGTGCAACGCTAATGATGATTTCGTCAAATGTTTTGCGCAGTTAATAGCAATTATACCTAGTATGATGATAAGCTGGTTTGGTACCTATAATTCAAGACACAAAATCAGGGATGTCCTTTGCTAGGAGGCTTGAAGGAAAATAATTCAACAAACTCTATTAATTTGTACATCTAAAATCCATTTTATACACAATTTTCAAATGATATATTTGTATGAGTGTTTTTGTGTCACGGGTGGAATTTGAGAAATATGATGTATATGACCTTACTCCTATCTTTGTATGGATAGAGAGATTGTTTCCTTAGAAAAATAGAGTATCAAAAATTTCCTTCTTTGTTTTCTTGAGCAACATCATTTGACATTTGATCAATACTCCAAGTCAACCAAAGATTATACTAGTAAGTAGTATTTTATTCATTCACAAGCATCTGGGGAAAAAGTCAACTTCCACATTTCAAGATCAAATGTCAATCCTAAAGTTTGTAACATATTAGCACCTATTACAGACCTCTTACGACCTGAACTTTGAAACCCCAAACAATATTTTTTCCTATATAGTATCATCACTTGTTGTTGTTTCACTACAAGAGGTATTGCACTACCTTTAAAATAAAACTTCACAACTGGAAAATTGTCCCAATTAACAAATTCACCAGCCATATAACAAGTATCAAATGAAGTTGGTGAACTTGGATCCAATTGCATATTTTTAACTTGTGACATAAATATGTCCCTAAATTTGACATAAACATCATCAGGAAATGAGGTAACATAGGCTCCTGTATCAACAAATATGCCACCATATTTATCTGGGCCCAAATCCCAATGAGATGGATCAATTGGAACTTCCCTATTATTAATCATAATTTTTTCCAAGTTCGATATGTAGTAAAATGAAGGAAACTTGTCGTTCCTCATCAGCGTTGCCGTTACACCTGTTGTCAAAATTACTTCATCTATTACTACTTATTATTGATCAAAGTTTTTTTTTAGTTTCTTAAACTACGTGTTAAGTTAAAAAAAAAAACGAGACAATACTGACCTGTTTTCCATGGGGTTTCGTGAAAAGTAAGTGTAGAGGACTTCCCTGAGGTTGGAGTAGGAATGCAAAAAGCAAATACAATTGCACCAACTTGTGATGGTAATGAATATGTCTCAAATCCATTTGTATATAAACCACCACCAACACCAGCAATTCCACTAAATAATCTTGGGAATTTTGTATCCCCCTTAAATTGATTTTTTCCACAACCAAATATAATTCTTGCATAATCTAGTATATTAGAAAATGTTATGATTTCATAAGCCATAAATCCAGAAGTAATTGTACTTCCATGATATCCATATCTTACTTCATAAAAACATTTTGTTTCTTCTTTAGAGCAATGAACTCTACTACGTCCCTCGACACAACTTGCACTCTCTTTGACACAATTAATTTGTTCAAAAGTAGTGGATTCAGTTGAATAATATAATTCATCGTTCCTTTGTTTGTAACATTTTTTTGGTTCACATGGACCACATTGCCACCAAACGTGACGACTTCCAGTATCAACAAGTAAAAGTTCACGTCGTAATTTAGAGCCAATCCAAAGGGGGACTACAGCTTCACCATGTAAAGGATAGATTACTGTTTTTATAGGGTTAACTTGTGCAAAATGTCTACTACTAGTAGAATTTTGATCATATGAAAATAAATTCACTGATCTCTCCATGCATCGAGCAAGACGAGCATCGAGTAATGAGTCATAATCCTTGAAGTCTGATTTTTCAAATACATCGCGATGGTAAATGGGAAGACTGTAAGAATATGGTGAATGATAAGAAAGATTAGAGGTATCAAGAGACATGAAATTTTTTCTGGCTTGCAAAATGGATGTGTAATTGAGAGAAAGATGAAAGTTTACATTTGTTGAAACTGAGATGTTTGAGAATAGGACAAGTAATAGTGTCACATAGAGGAAATTTTCCATGTTTGAAACTTTTTGTTGTTGTTGTTGTTGTATATTATGTGCATAATTTTTTAGCAGTTATATAGAGAAATAATTTTTTTTGATTTGCTTGTATTAATTCTATTAAATCTCCTAAACTAGGAAAACATTGATAGAGAGGATAATGCCAAAACTTATATAGTTAACTAATAAGAGTTTATCCTTTTTCGTTCTTTTTGAAATCTGATGAAAGGAGTAAGTTAGGGAAAAAATTAATGAAAATATAAATGATACATTTATAACAGGGATTCTTACAAAAGAAAATATCCATTCTAATACAATTAATTGGAATAAGAAGCCGTACAAAAAATATAAGTACATTCTAATACGTACAAATAATAATTACATATACATAGCATATATTTTGCATTCACCCGTACGACTCTTTTTTTTGTTGCAATAGTGCTAATACAACATTATACAATTACAGTACACAAAATATAAATATAAATTTATATAGAAGTGTATAAGAGATGCATATACACACTTTTGAAATGTAAATGCTAATTTATACAAAATTGTGCTTGGTCTCCTATGAACTTCAACATTTGAAATGGGTCCATTTCTTCTCGAATTACTTCAAATTTTGAACTACAACTAAAATTGAAATGACACCCCAACAAACCACAATCATCATTTTGTAAAAAAATAATAATTCAAAACCAATTTGTGAGTTTTCAAGCTTTTAAGAACTCTAACAATAATGAAGCAAGATGAGCATTGAGTAATGAGTCAATCCTTAAATTCCGATTTTCAAATATATCCGATGGTAAAGAGGAACATTATAAGAAGATGAATGATAATAAATTCCCCATGTTTGAAACTTTGATTGCACATTATCTGCTTTATTTTTTTTAGCAGTTATATAAACTAATAATTTCTTCAGATTTGCTTATATTAATTCTATCTATGAATTATAGAGGCTCGCAGCAAAGCTCTTGCCCATTTTTTTTCTTTTCAACACGAGGCGGCATAGCACATTTAGTTTTTCTATTAACAGAGTACATAATTAAACAAAAAACTAACTTCTTTCATGTCAAGTTGGTTGACTGGTGAAAGTTCGGCTCTCCACCAAGTATAATCCTCATCTTTCAAAGAGCGAAGATTAGACCTGAAAAGGGTAAAAACACTGTAGCCCCATCCCCTCTTAAGCACAAATATAAACATGAAACTGGATCAAATCTCTCCCTCTATCCAAAAACAAAAATCAATAAGAAAAAAAGTTTAAAAGAGAGATATCCAGATGTTCTTCTAATACTTAACACACCATCCCAGCAGTAAAATGCAGTAGATGTATGGAAAATATCTTATTTGTCACATTAAGTAAATTAATAGTTTTCTGAGGAATACACTGCGTTAGCGCTTGTTTGCAGCATATTCCATCGTACCCAACAAAGAGAAGCATAATCCAAGGAATAGACAACAATTGATACCGGCTCAATTAAAAAGAAACTTGCAAAGTAAAAACAAATATCAAAAGTTAAAAGATTTTGATTTATTCAGTATCTTATATATGTACACTTCCTAAACATGTATTGAATTAAAGTTGCAACCAAACCACTCAGTCAAAAGAGTCTTGACCACTTGTAGTAGCTTCACCATCATCAGAAGAATTATCACTATTTGCATTAAATGTCAAAATGCGTTGCACCAACCTCTGAATTTTCTTCAATGCTCCCCAGGTTTGTTCTTTGTCTTTGCTGGGAAAGTAATTGCAACATTAGGTCCTCTGGAGAAGCCATGTGATGCATCCAGCCCCTTGCTTTAGGTCTCTGCTGGAAACACAAAGTGCAAAATCATCAGCACATGTAACAGGCATAATATCATCTTTCACGAGAAGTAACATAATCCATGTTACTGTTGCAACATCATCATTCATCAATGTCATTTTCATTGGAGTCATCATCATCACAGCATGAATCACTAGGAGCATCTTGGTCATTATCTGAGGAATCGTCAAAATCAGGGTCCCCAACAGTTTCAAAGAACTCAACACCATTTCCATCTTCGTGTGTATCTAAAAAATCAAAACCATCATCATCGTTGTCGTCGTCATCATCATCATCACTATCGTCGTCATCGTCATCATCATTATCATCCATACCATCGGAGAAATCTTCATCATCTTCATCCATATCACTATCATCTTCATCCTCATTGTCACTACTACCACCATACTCATCGTCACTTCCGGTACCAAAGAAGTAGATGCCATTATCTTCCGCACCGCCATAATTGAATAAATGAAATTGATGAGGTGTTGAACCCTTAATTAATAGAAATATTAGCAGTTAAATAGAGCTACTTATGCTTCCATAAGATCAATAGCACAGATTAGCGATCTAATATCAGTTTCTTGGATAATATCCTTACCACATGCATGAAATTTATCACACCCAAGAAAGGGATCAGGACCACAATAAGTAACAAACGACTGTGTCAGTTCAAGATAGACCTTTTTTGGGATATTTGACTCTACAGTGGAACACAGTTAAGGTATTAACAAAAATATACATGTTCCAAGTTTTTTCTATGACATACAAAATGTCAATATAAGAGTGATGGCATAAAGATAATGATGGAACAATGCACACATACGGATCAGGACTACACACCAGAAATACAACAAATTAGCTAGTGGAATAAAATAAATAAGGAAAACAATCTTTCTTTCCCAGCTCCCCTGATGACTGAACTACCCAAATCTTTTTAAAATTTCTGGTTTCCAGATTCACCTGATCCTGCTTCGCCATTCTTAAATACTTTCCAAGTACCTTTACTTAGGTTCTTTTCTTCTTTTTTCCCCAAGTAAGACAAGATCATTTCGCAGTAAGATACTTCAGTGAAATTGCATATATCTTGTTCTTTTTTCCGGTTAAAGGAGACCTCATTTACTTTTGTGGCTTTCTTTTCATGATAAGGAGATAAATTCTAGTAACGTTGCAGGAAAATTCCCAGAGCACAAGGGTTGAAAACAGCCTTACATTCATCTCTTATTAGAATGATCAGAACGAGATGGAAATAAGTTTACTATAATAAGTGTCTTAGTTCAATGCTTTGACACCTTTACAGTCAAGTGTGCGGGTAAAATCCAATTCGTTTATAACTTAGGTTCAATGCGCTTAATGAATGTCTTATATTTAATCATTTAGATCTCATTCATTAAGTTGGTTTGTTTTCAAAGTCTAAATCTTAATTATTCAGATCTTGCAGCCTGTTTGGCATTGTTGCTGGGAGGCCAAAAACACTTATTTTGAGCAAAATCACTTTTTTTTAAAAAAATTAAGCATTTGGCAAATCAATATAAGTGCTTTTAAATGGAAGCAGAAGAAGTTTTTTCTATTGTAGGAAAGAAGCTAAAAAATTCTTTCTTGAAAAAAGCAGAAACACAAAGAGAATTTTTCTTTTTCAAGACTAAAATATCCCTTCAATACATACATATTTACCAATATATCTCTTATTAATTAATTAACACATTTAAAGTTTTTATTTTTTATTTTTATATAATAAACTTTTTATTTTAATTTATGTTTATATATTATTATTTTACGTATTATTTTGCAAAACTAAAAAAAAAAGGTAACAACAATATTTTTGCAAGATTAGAAAGAAAAATAAAAGAACAATCAAAAATTTCAACCCTTCTAAAAGAAGGTATAATTTTGATTGAAAATTGAACATGTACATTCTAATTTAATAAAAATAAAAATGTATTAAAATTTTTAAAATATTTTCTTTCTATAAAATAATCTTAATATTAAAAAAGTACATTAAAACTTATCCTTTTTCGTAATTTGACTCTCAAAAACACTTTTTGAAAAAGATTAATCAAACGTAATTTGCTTATGAAAAAACACTAAAAAGAATTAACCAAACACAAATTGTTTTTTTTCAAAAGCACTTTTAAGAAAAGTCATTTTTAAAAAGTAACTCTACAAATAAGCAGTTTTTAACAGCAATGTCAAACAAGATCTTAATCTATAACAAAGTCTTAGGGGGTGTTTGGATGGGCTTTTTGAAAGTGACTTGTAAGCCCAACTTTTGACTTTTCACCTTTTTTGGTACTTTTTAAGCCTTAAGAAGTGCTTAAAAACACTTTTTGAATTACCCAAACACTTCCCACCACCTACCATCCCACAACCACTATCCTCAGCTCAACCACAACCACCACTACCCTCAATCACCAAAACCAATCATCATCACCATTAGCAATCATTTGCAATCATTACGATCAATCATTATTACATCCACTAATCACAACCGACAATTACTATCATTGGTCGACATTATATATCGTTAACCGTTATCATCACTCACCACCGCCATTAGCTATCACTATTGTTCCACGGCTAATTATTAGCCGCCATCAAAAACCACCAATGTTAATCACTACTGTCAACCACTATACCATATAATACTATCCACAACCACCCTATCAGTCAACACCATCCAAAATCGACACACACAATCACCATCGTAATCATCACCAACACCAATTGTCATGTACAAATTTTAAAATATTTTATTGATATACTATTAAATCAATTTAGTATTTTATTTAAATTTTATATTTATTATTTTTCAAACAAAGACAAATTTTATACATTCAGATGGTGAGAAAACAAATAGTTTAATTATTTAGTTTTTAGATGTGTCTTTAGATTCAAACCTCAAAATCTGAATGCACATCATGTGCATTCAAATTATACGTCTTAATCTTAATGAAAACAAATGAGACCTAAGTGAAGTTTAATAAGGGATGCAACTGAAAAAGAACCATTCAAATTTCAGGATTTGATATTTCTACTAATTTTGTGTTTAGGTATCTATTAGGTACGATGTTTGAATATATAATTATCAACCATTTGTCGTATCGTAATATTCTAAATAAGTAGTAGCAATCTAACTAAATGTTGTCCAATTACTAGCTTAGCTTTAGATGATCAGGATATGTAAGGCAGCTGAAGTCAAGGAGGACTTGCTAATGTATAACTTATTTACCCCTACTGTCCCGGGAAATTCCTGAAAAGGTGAACCAAATTTATAAAGTTTCAATCAAAATTCCATCGATTGTAGCTAGTGATTGCCCGGGTCGGTGTGTGATCACCAAAGGTGAAGTAACCCTTCGGATACTCTTACCCAATGATAAAATCATGAGATATTGAGGGCAATTAAAACATCTCCCCCTTCGAGCGTGCATCAACAGAAGTGACTCTTGTATTATTTCCAACAAAATTGTTGAGACGGACAAGCTAAAGAACCTACAATAAATAAACTTATGTGCTTCATAATTGAATCTTTATTGTGATATCACATACCTTTTGAATATTTGTAGGTAAAATAGCTCTTTCAGTGGCTTTTGGAGTCCATATTTTTATGTCATTCTCAATTCCACTGCTGGCAAGCATCGCGGTATGAGGATGGGACTCAATGCAGTTCACTACATGCTTATCTGCTTCCATAACACGAACAAGATCCCCACCCCTTTTCTTCCATATAAAAATTCTACCACAATCTGATCCACTCACAACATATTCACACTTGGGCCCAAAAAAGTTCACGCCCTTAACTGTTTCAGAGTTTCTGTGCCCCTTGTAGACTTGTGGACCAATGTTTGCTCCAGACTCCATGACAACTGCAGATGCATCAGATTCGGGTTCTTGGCCCATTTCGCTCTCATCACTTTCATTGTACAATGGCGATGTAGGGGATGGATCAGGTCCCAGCCCCATGTCCTTTGTGAAAAGATAAATGAGCTCTTCATTATATGAAACAAGAAGCTCACTCTGGTCAGAGAAAGCCAAGCCTGTTATCCCCACATTCTCATCACCAACTAGATGTGGGGGACAGAAATAGTCAACTGGCTGGCCAAAATCAGTGGATCCATCCCACTTATATTTGCGAATGTCGAAAATTCTAGCAAATTCATCTGATCCAGCAACAGCAAACAAATAGGGTTTTCTTGGATCTATCGTAATTGCATTTAGATGAAGTACAGACATATATCTCCTCATCCGCAGGGGTTGGCAAGTAAAAAGCTCTGTAGCAGTGTCTGTTCTCAAATCTATCTGTCAGAACACATTAAATCAAACCATTAGCCATATAACGCTCAGACGAAAGAATCTGTGGGAAACCTTAACAATGTCCATACCTACTTGTCAAAGTCTCAATCTCTTGGTATTTCAGTGTTCTAGTTTTTCTCTTTTAATTCTTTATTCCCATCAAACCGTTTTTTTTTGAGTAATCACTTACAACAATATAAAGGAGATTATATCTAATTTCCTGCAACATATTACTCCTTATGAGTTTGATTTATAACTATGTTTTTTCATATAACCATTGGTGTCCAGGCTAGCTTGCACACCTCACCTCACTAAGTCCATGAGATACCTACTACATCCCACCAGTACAAGTACCCCTTCCAAACACAAGTATCGGATAACTCTATCCACCAAAGTTTGGACATAAGGCACCTGGAGTTTTTGCCTGGGGAGGGGGGTGTTGAAAAGGACGACCTAGTGTTTTTACCTCAACTAATGTTAACATATATATGATTCCCAAACAGAAGAAGGATGCGGTTGTTCTGTATATGAGAGATAGGAAAAAAAGAAGCAATCCTCTACAATTTTTCAAAATGAGGCAATTAAATACAATAAATCCACATTTATAAATGATTCTGAGAAAAAAGTTCAATTATTTAATTTTGTTGTGCTCTATTTTTACCATGTGCACACATGAATGCAAATTATTTTCACAAAATGCGAGTTTTCAAGAGAGCTTAATCCATATCTTCATACACTCTCCCTGCGCCACACTATCCAAGTCTTCCTAACCCAAAAAAAGCAAAGAAAAAAACTTTAAAGACGACTGCGCCAACTTGATATTTTGGTATTATCGCCGTAAAGAAGAGCTTTCGGATTTTCCAGAGAAGATGGGATCAGAACTTAGTATTTGGGTGTTTTTGCTTGAGCTGTACGAGATGAAAGTCTCATATACGGGAAGGACTATAGAACTACCGGTAACTCACATGTTGAACTAATCCATCTTCTCCACAAGTGTAAACAATATGGGGGCTTGCTGGTTCAATTGCCAATTTGTGAGCTCGCCCTTGATGTTTGGCCAGCAACTTTGTTTCCACCTTCCCATGTTCTAGAATCTGTGCTTGTCTCACCTGCATGATTGTTATCATTTAAGTGTAAAATAACAATGTCTTTTTTCTCACTGGATGTAGTGGCAGAAGTGAACTATAATCCTTTTGTGGTTTCAAAGTACATCGGCAACCCCTAAGAAAGAAATAAGTGCCCCTTTTCAGGAGGAACAAGGAAAGAATAATTAAATGCAAGGCAAAGATGGCATACCATATAGGAAAACGATGACCTACATGAAACACCTTGATGAAAAGAAACCAACAAAAAGTAGCTACCTGTCCATCGGCAGCACAGGTAACAATGCTTCGATCATCAGTGTATGGCATGATTTTTGCTTGAAAGACATTGTTATGATGACCTGAATGGAATGAAAGTGCAATTTTCCCAGTTTCCCAGTCCCAGAGTATGATCCTTCGGTCATCAGAACCTGATATGACTATATCACCATCAGCATTGAAGCTAACCGTATTCACACAGCCCCGGTGCTTCTCCAGCTTCCGGAAGACATCAAGCCGGAGCACAAGATCCTGAAATAAAAGTTACCACGGCCTGGGTTCTGAGACATAACTTGGAACATAAATAGAACACATCAAAAAGAATCTATATAGAAATGAAAATAAGCTCTTCCGCTGAGGTCATATTCAGAATAATTAAGGACACAAATGGAGAAGGGGAGAGCACTTAACAACCACTCCACCCTTGGCCAAGTACACCTGAACAAATTTATGGTCACCATCTAAGTCAATGCAACAATTAAGCAAATTGATTCTGTATCAAATTTACAGTTCTCTCTCTTTCTATTTCCTGATGAAATGGATACTTCAAATTTTCTTAAGAGCGCAAAACTAAAGAAAGGAAATAAGGTAAGAGCTAAGAGAATGCAAAACAACCTACTCTGCCTTTGTCCTAAGCTTCAGTCTGTGTAATAACAAATGCTGCATAATCTATATCCCTAATAATAATATGGTCAACTAAACTAAGGATATATGCATGGATTGATGCAAAGCAGCAGCAGCAACAATAACTATAAATCTATAATGATACAATGTTATTGTTTTAACAGCAATAAAAGTGATAAATATAGGGGAAAACACTTTTCACCTTAACATATTTCAAGGATCCCAAACTCATCCAAACAATAAGTAAAAGAATAACAACAACAACATACCAATCCCACAAGTGGGGTCTGGAGAGGAAGGTAGAGTTTGTACGCAGACTTTATCCCTACCTTGTAGAGATAGAGAGGTTTCCATAACCCTCGGTTTAACATAAAGTTTTCCCAAACAGTTTGAAAAAGGGGAATACATAAATGAGAGCAGTATAATGTGAAATAGGACCAGTAAACAACACAAAGAGGAAAGTACAATAATGACAACAAAATAATGTGATAATCAAAGCACAAAAAACACAAGTGATAATCTAAATTGAAGAACAAGAAAAAACAGTGAAAGGATAATAACCAAAAAAATCCTGGTATATCATATAGCCAGGAGTAAAATTTACGAATAACCAGCCGAAAATAAATTGTGACTAGTTCACCTTGACATCATCCAATGATCATAAACTCATGTAACAATAAACAACTAATGCAGAGACGATCAGAAAATTCACTTTATCATACAACTACACCTAACAATACATAGAATTGCATCAATACTTTCAAGAAAAATACTAATGAATAGAATTGCATCAAAACTTAGAAGAAAAGTAGTAATGAATAGAATTGCATCAAAACTTTCAAGAGAAACAGTAATGAATAGAATTTCATCATGAAAAACACTAATGAATAGAATTGCAGAAAAATACTAATGAACAAGGAATGAGAAGAAAGTACCTCAGAGGCACCGAGACGGTGGGCGAAATTTCTGGTAGAGAGTTCACCGACTGCCCGTTTCCAAACATCAACAACTGCACAATCGATGCTACTTCTGGTCGTTTTCCTCATCGTCACGATCAGAATAGAGTGAATTTGATGGTTCTTCTACTGTGTATATAAATAAATTACTGGGGAGTCAAATTCTACATGTATGTAGACACGGACAATGGCAATCGAATTGATTGATTGAGATTGTATAGGATTAACTTGAAATCGTAATCAAACGATCTCGCCGCTACTATACGCTTTGGTTCTTACTGATTGTATTTTGCAACTGCGACAAGGGAAACGAACACACTGCACTCCCTTTTACATCTCACCCAATTTATACCATATTTATTTTTTCCCTCTTTTAACTCCTCAATACGATTTTGAGTCCTTTGGTATTTGTATATACATTTTTTTTTTTTATTTGTACCCTATTTTTTTAATAGGATATTAGGTCCTCGGATTTTAATATTACGTCCGAGCAACATGGTAATGCCGGAAAAAATCCCCTTCATTATTGTTTAATGGTGTAATGGACGTGGGATATACCCACAAATTAATATGAGAGGTTGTGATCATTTTTTTTCGTACTTTATAAAGATTTTTTATTTATATATTAATTTATTTTATATTAAATAATATCTTTGAAATTTCAGATAAATTATTTTTAATCCTAAAGACTTGAATTGTTTTTTCACTATTATATATATTTATTTTATTTTATTTTCATTAAAGTAGATTTAATTCTGTGTTCTTATGTAAAGCTATGACCAATGAAATCAATTTCAAGAATTCAAAAATTCCACAATTTTTGTTTTATGTTAATTTTTTAGAATGATTTTAAAAATGTTAACTAAAACATAAATAAAATTGAAGAAGTATTAATACATAATATCATTTAGTGTAAGAACATTATTATTTGAAGAAATAACAAAAAAATAAAATCTTTGAACTCTCATATTCATTTTTACGCATGCCTATATCCACTACATCATTGACAAAATAGTAATGAAAGAAATCGTTTCCACATAATGCCAATTTACTGATGGACATTGGTTAAATTCTCGAGATCTGCCATGACTCACAAATATAAAAATAGTTTGTGAAGCTTTAGTCAATGGAACTATGTCAGTCGAGGTGACACGTGTTTATAATTTACCAAATTTAAGCCAAGTAACAACGGAACAAACTTACATTTGCAAAAGGACACTAAGGACATTTTACACAGGCCAAATTCAAAATATCCCATTCGAAGAAATCAAGTATTACATCCTCAAATTGGGTTTTATTCGCACCATTGGTCAATTCAAGTTAATTGGATGCTTGTGTTTCAGCCTCTTTTCATCTTTTTATCTTCACAGGGTATAGGAGCAAGATCTTTGACTTGCACAAATGGCTGATCCCATCATCCACGCCTAATTGGAAAACAGGGTAGCTTCGAATTCATTTTGTTAATCCTCACCAATTCCCTAATACCCCTCAACTGCCTTATATCGTTGAATTAGACAACATAGGTTAAGTATGCAACTTGTGTGGAATATCATCTTCGGCCATTGAACCATCAGCATTTTTGCTGAATAATCATTCTTCAAGAGCTATTCATGCACCTAGTACTAGTACTTGGTTATCATATGAATCTCCGGGTTCCAAGCGGACGGTCATCAACTTCAGCAATTGTAAGTCCCACTGAGCAAATCAATCAGAAAGATTTGCAAGATATCAAGCAAATATGTGACACAAGTCCTGTCTCTTTGAGTCTTGATGGCTTCATAAGCAAACCAAAGTCATTGAGCTCCTAATGTGAATGAAGCATTATCAAGTAAAACAAAGACAGGCAAAACCAAGTTGCAGCATAGATTGCTCTTACCCAACCAATCAACCAAGATTTCTACTTGTGCTAGAAAATTTACACAGTGCACGCGAGCATATTCCAAAGAAGACTGGAGGATCTTTTTACAAGAATATAGTCATACTGTCTACTGAAAGTGTATTACAGCCTGCCAGCCACTATTCAACCAATCCTCCTGTGTGCAAGAAAGGTGAGATCCATCAGCAGAATTTCATAAGTGTATTCAAGATTTTCAGGGCAATAAGGGTGACAAGCCACTTCAACTAGTTTCTCATATATTATCCAGAAAGTTACTTCACAAAAAAAATGACCAACATCAATTACTTATGCAACTGCTGTCTTTCAGTACCCCCCCCCCCCACCCCCACCCCACACACACACACCCAACACACAAAAAAAAAAAAAAAAAAAAAAGTAAAATAGTAGTAAATCACGCAAACAACCTAATGCACCATAAATCCATTAATTGCAGGTTACCTATAATAAAGCTATACTAGATCAAATGCATAAAAACGAAAAATGCAAATTCCAAGCACTTCCTGCAGAACTATTACCACTTCCTCCTCAAATAACTGAAATGTGTGGCCTTAAATCTTGTTTCTTAACTAATTTATTATGTTTACGCCCTAGGGTGTGAACTTCTTGTACTTATGACTGAATGAGTTGGATCATTCACTTTCAGACACTAGGCAGTAGAAAAATTCAACTTTCCGTTAAAGCTCCCAAAAGCAATCAGTCGGATCAATTACCGGTGCAAACAAAAATCAGATAACCAGAAGTTAAGCAGTCTAACAATTCTCAAGCAGATTTGTGAAAACTGGAAGTACAAAAGTGCTGATAGAACCATGTGAGGAGATGGTTCAAAATTCACCTTAAGGTTCTTTGTTCAAATCCTAAGCACTACATTTTTACTTCATCAACAAAAAATAAAATAAAATGTGAGGTGCCTCCAAAATGTATCATTTTATGCACATACATGCTCATTGAATGATCCACATGGACATGAAGAGCACTACACAGAACATTTGAAAGGGCAGAGCATGTACCTTTTTTTATTTTCGAAAAAGTAAATGGTTTACTTACAGACTGTATCTTCCCAGAGATGCCTGACAAGGTCACAACAAATTTTGCAGAACTCGATGCTGCAGGTTTTAACCAATTTTGCAGAATTCAAGGAGAACATAGATATACGTTTTGCAAATAATTGGCATCACAGAGGTTTAAAACCACGGCATCCACCATATATACATCTTGCCAAGATTTTTATGTGAAACAGCTTCAGCAATCAGACGACGAGCTTGCCCTTCCACAGCAAGAGGTAAAGATGGTGCAGCTCCAACACCAACAACAATTCCTTGCAACCGTGCTTCTATGTTACTGATTGCTCGCTGCAAATTTCAACTAAATCAAATTAGCAGTTATGTCAAAAATATTACAAGAGAAAAGTACAATTAGAGCAATACTTAGTAGAAAGAATCCTTGTGCTTAAGGCAACTAATGCAATTTGTCCACTCAACCCAGTTTTTTCTTGTCATCTTTTGAAGGCATCACACCACAAGAAATTGTTGTCTTACTAACTTCAACACAAAAAGGACAACACTTAGATTAACTAGCAGAAGATGGCTGTGGTGGGAGGACATGGACCACTTTCTTCTGCATTGTCCGGCAGCATCACGACTTTAGTGGGAGAAGATTTTAAGATGGTTTGGGATAATGTGCCAGCTACAGTGATGGATGCTCGATTCAGCTGGGCCTTTAGAAGACATAGGATGAAGCACGGCGTGGGATATTTCCCTGTCAGCGCTTATGCGGGTTGTTCAAAGAGAAAAATATGACGGCCTTTAAGGGAAATGAGGATCATTTTTGTACAGTTTTATGAACCTCTTTTTTTTCATTAGCGGGCACTTCTATAAAGACAAAAACAAAAAAACAGATTCTGCAGTGGGTTACACATCAGGTTCTAACAAAAGTATCACAATCCATATTCAGATATCTTACAAAAACTCAGTTCCTAACTAGTCTACTTCGAAAGATAACCAAGGAAATCTAAAGCTATATACACCATATGCATACTGCATATACATTAGGAAGATAATGTATAAGAATGTTACCCACAATACAAAAGGAAACGAAAGTCAATTTCGCCTATCAAAACTCATTAATTCATTTACCAGAGATAAAAGCATAACGGAAACTGTAGCACAATTATTAAGGACAGGTGATAAAAGCTCCAACCTGTGCATGAGGATTTTGGACCTCCACCCCACTAGATTTATGAGATTTAGTCCATTCCACCAGAGGATCGTGGATGAAAGTTTCAAGGACACTCATTAGTGTCTCTCTATGTGCCCGTAATACAGAAAGCGTGATCTCGCAAACCTTTAGGAAGATTCCTTCATAACCAGTAATGCCCAAGCCATCAATCATGTTCTGCATGTGGTCAATGTAACGAGTAAGTCATAAAACATGAATATTCCTACCAAATTCAAATCCAATCTGATTACCAAGATAAATTTCAAACTTTTCACCAATGCTAATATGGCAAAAGATGGTTGTTCTCTTCTTCTTACCTGTGTTAGCCTGAAAGGCACCAGTTCAGGTTTCTCTAACTGCAAACCTTTGTCAAATAAACAGCTGAAATCAACATGAACACAGTCACCAGTGGTTGAATCAAAGAGGATATTTTCGCCATGCCTATCTCCAAGGCCCACTATATGACCAACCATTGACCAAACAGCAGTAGTATGAGCATATGCAACCCGAGCCCTGAACCAAGCAGCTGGTTCCGAAAACATGTTCAAGAACCATTTATGGAAAGCTGGAGGGAACATTGGAAGGATTTTGTTCTTCAACATTTCATCTTCTGGCATTTTACCCAGGCACTGATCATAAATACGCTTAACTTGAGGATTTGTTTTTTGTCTATCAAATTTTCCACAGCTTATGTAGATGTCTTGGAGTATTTGTCGAAGCCCACGGGTCTGAGGAACCCACTCAACCATACCACAATCTTCTGTCAGTGGTATCACTGCAAATGTGCGAATATAAAGCTTCCTCCTGCGACTTTCAGAGCACTTAGATAGCAGACGATTAACCATAGCATTGAATTCCATCATACGTGCATCTTTCCTGAGATCATCCTTGGGCTTGCAAAGGAATGGGCGCTCAATTCCATCACTTCCCAAAAGAATAATCTGCAAAACACAAAAAAAAAAAAAAAAAAAAAAAAAAAAAAAAAGGAAAAAGAGGATTTGCTCAAATATGAACAACAAAAAGATCCACCTATTCATAATATATGCTCTGCACAACCCCACAGGGCATACTCTTGGTGCTATGGAGAGAAATTGCTAAGGAAGCATGAGACCAAGCATCAACTTTAGTATATCTGTTTCTTCTTTTTGGTATAAACAAAAGGATACAAATAGTATATATCAACTGTTAGACTTAGTTAGATGGAAAAAAATGTGAGACTTTATGAGCTCCTTACCCAATTTAAACTTTATTAGCTATTATCTAACAGCTTTGGTGTATAAACTTTATAGGGCATCACATTAAGTATTTATACTAAGTTAGCTATGCTATAATTAAAGAGAAATTACTCTTTGGGGTTGAAACATTACAATAGAACATTAAAGAAGACTGGCAAACTTTTTATTTTGATAGGTAAGTGAAGAATCTTATTACTGGAAAAAAGCAACACCCAGGTGGTGCGAACAGTAGTGCTGTAGTGATCATCTTCTTCACAATGTAAAGTGACTAAGAAATTCCAATATTCTTACTTTCATTTACATTATCACCAAAAAGCCATAAGAGAGACATTTGTGTATGTTCTCAACTTTGTTTTCGAAGCTTCTTAGATTCCTCTGTTTCCAGTCTAGAGGACTTCACATCATAAAAGGGCAGCCCGGTGCACTAAGCTCCCACTATGCACGGTGTCCGGGGAAGGGCCAGACCAAAAGGATCTATTGTACGCAGCCTTACCATGCAGCCTCTTGCAGAAATGCAGGGTAAGACTGCATACAATAGACCCTTGTTGTTTGGCCCTTCCCCGGACCCTGCGCATAGCAGGAGCTTAGTGCACCAAGCTTCCCTTTTCCGATGTGAAGTCCTCCAGACTGGAAGGTAAGGAATCTAATAAGCTTCGAAAGCAAAGTTGAAAACATACATAAACTACAAATGTCTCTCTTATGGATTTTTGGAATGAAAGTAGATAGAACATTGAAATTTCTTAGAAGGAAGAATATCGTCAGAGAAAATTAGATGTAAAGGCATCAAGAAGAGAAAGCCTTACTTTCTTTGGTCTCTGAAGCGAGGAAAGAATATCAGCCTCATCTGCAATTCCTGTAATTGTAGGAAGGTCTGCTGAATAGAAGATTTCAGATGTAATGTTCTCAGGTGTATTCACATCATATGTAGGTAGATTGACAGTAAGGGACTGTTGGGTTGGCATTATGATTTCCACTGGCATCATCCGCTTCAAAGCACTAAATTCAGTTGAAATGTTGATTGTTCTTGCCTTTGTTTGACCAGGATGGAAACATAGCTTGATTAGATGATCAATGAGCATAGCAAACTGCGCAAATAAAGAACTAACACTTGCTTCATTGGATTTTCTTCTTGCAGCATTTATAATCTCGGCAGCAGCCTCCCTTCTTGAAGGAACCGTAGATTTTGTAACAGCTGCCATTGTCCAAAGGGCCTGTTGAGGGTATTTCTGGAGAACACTTGTTATTATGTATTTCACCAACCGAACAATTTCTTCATTCTGATGGCAAATTCTGGAAACCAGTTGAGGGAGAACAGTTAGCCACTGATATGTTGGAAAATCATTTAAACAACCTCGCATGATACTCAAAACCTGCAAATGAGGAAGAGTTAAGAATAGAATCCAAAAATATCAGCATCACAACACAAAAGAAAGCATATATGTGTACACCACCTTCCCATGGATTGTTTTTAACTCTTTATTGGCTCGAGAGCTGCTTATATGATAAACACTACCAAAATCAAACCACAGTGTCAACAATCTAGGAAGGGCTTGGAAAAGATTCCTATGACCCCTGTGAAGGCCCTTTGCATAAAATAAGAGCACATCAGGAAGATATGACCACCAACTTCTCTCAGTGTTCATATTGGTGGCAGTAACAAGGGCCGAATTCGTTGGGACTGCTTTTGAACATGTCTCCTTATCATCCTGCCGTTTTCGAGCATCAACAAGTAGTTCATCACAGTATTTTGCCAAGTAAAAGTACCCTTTTTCCCACTTGGGCTGTAATTCCTTCACCCTAGAGTACAGACTAATCACATCTTCCTTCTGCTTTTGACCAGTGTAATGTATCCACCTTGAATAGAGTAGGAGAGTTTTGGCAACGCCCCTATTCTCGTTGGAAGACTGAGTACCACAAATTAGAGGTTGTGGGTTCAATGGAACCAATGAGAGGCTAGTGATTGATGATAATGCTGCAGAGCCTACAACCTCAACAGGCATATTCAGAAGGGTCTGTTGCAGCTCAGCAATGGCACCATCAGCTCGTCTGGTGCTCCACAGAAGCTTAGCCTTTTCCATGTGAACATTAGATGCACCTGAGGCCTTGGCTTCTAGAATTGCTCGACTTGCTGTCTCGTAATGACCAGCAGAACGACAGAGCTTTGCATATTGAATCCAGCACTCCCCAACTTGAGCATTAAGACCACTTGCACCAAAAACTAATCTCCGAAAAGCCAAGAGTGGTTCCCTAGCCCAGAGAGATGGTTGAGTGAGTTTGAGCCGATCTTCCCAGCTTTCCATTAGTTTTGAGAAATCTGAATCACATAGTACAAATGATTTTTCTAAGAAAGACTCACCACCAAGGAGAGAGCTATAATCCTCTAACTCCCGCAGCATGTGGAGCTTGACTACAAAGGGGTAAGCTCTAGCATAAGAATCCATGCCCGCAGCAGCCAAAGGAGCAATCAGAGCTTGTTTCGACAAAGTAATTTTCTTAGCAACGGAGAACTGATCTCTCTTCATTATTGCTTGAAGAATCTTAGCGACATCCATGTCAAATAAAGCATTACTCTCAGAACTGCTACATACTAAACCTTCTTCATCAGCCCCATTAAGGTATTCATCCATCAAGTCCCACCTTCCAAGCCTCCATGCAGCCTGAACACCTTGCATACACCAAGTTTTCTGGTATTTAGGTATTCTAGATATTAATCCATCAACATGGGTGACTGTGGCCTGTAAATGACACATGTTTAGCAAGCAGTTGACAACATCTGAATGTCTCTGGACAGAAGTTGGTTCCATCTGCAAAGCCTGCTCACAAGAAGTCAATACTTCGGCCCAGTTTCCTGCCTTCTTATTTATCAATAGATGATCTTGCAAGCTCTTTGACTTGCGTAAGGAAGCAAATCCACATAAGCCATCTGGCTCATCCAACCCACTATATATTTCCATCAGAAATGAGATGTCTTCATCCTCAAAGAGGCCACTCTTCTCAGAGGCAGGATTAAATGATCCTGACTTCTCCCGCACATGAGATTCAAAGTACAAAAGGGACCTTGCATAAGCTTGGCATCTGAAAGATGCCCTTGCAAGAGTCATTTTATGAATTGCAGCCAAGAGTTCTGAAACATGTTTACATTGAATAAGCACCTGGTCAGAATCACTTGACAGATTGATGGTCTTCTCCTTCAACTTGAGAGCTTGTTGCCTCGAACTGGAAGTTTGAATAGACAGGGAAAGTGAAAGTTCCTGTTGTACATCATCCACCCATTGACCAAGATTATCAAGAAGAGTGAATACAGCTTGAATGCAAACTTCGTTGTGCCCTGAACTTATACCTTTAACAACATCAGTGCTATTCTCTGATGCAGCAGCATTCAGAACAGATAAAATCTCCTCTGTTATGCCACAGCGTGCCTCTTCAGTACCATCACATACTGCATTGAGGACCAAATATGGAAGAAGATACATTGCTATTTGCATATCATGACGGACTATACCACGACAGGCATAGAAAATACTTGCTCGAGAACCTGTTGCATGTGCAGTCAGTTTCCTAATCCAGAAAAATATCCATCTTCTAAATGACATTGAAGGGCGATAGATTGGACCAGAAGATGTGGAATCTGACACACTTGGAAGCTGAAATCTGGAGGTTAAGCAAGGGGCTATAATCTCCTTCACGTAACTAGAGAAACGATTCCACAATCTCTGACCCCTTCCCTGCAATTCAGTGTACTTACCATCCACCACGGATACAGGCAACTTCACCAGTCGTTTCCCTCTTGTCTGTGAGGTAGAAGCTACAACATTGTCATCAAGAGATGCCTCACAGCCTGCAATCTTTAGTAGTTCCTGAATCGCCAAGGCTGCAGAATCTTGAATAATGGTGTCAGGAGCAGCCCTGAAAGACCGGGCCAGATGCTTATGAATCAACTCAAAAATTAAATCATCATCTGAACAAGCAATTTGGAACCGCATGCTTGAAAATCCCTTGACTTTTGAAGGATCTATTGCACCAAGTGCTCCAAGACAATCTGCACATATCAACTTCAGACGCTGACCAACCATTGTTCTTGATTGCTCTGCACATCCTCTAAGCAGAGATGTGATCAAAGCACTCATTACATCCATGTTTGCATCTCCTACCTTAGTAATTAAAGCCATGATATCCTCCCTCCTAAGATTGAGTAATTTACTCAACTCAGATGCAACCATATACCTGACATTCAAATTTTCATGATCCAAACCATCAATAATATCCCGCAACTGATCATTCAAGGTCATCATACCACGTCCTGCACTTATCATTCTGTTCACCCTATCTAAAGCAGGAATAGAAGGCAAAGGAGGAAACTCCCCAATGTGTTCCTTTAGAATTGATTTATTCTGAAGTACGAGTTCTTCCAAGATCTCCACAATTTTATTCAAATGAGAGGAGGAACTTTCACTTTCTCTCTCCAGGAAGGGAACCAGAGCTGCAAAAACTTGAGAAATCACGTGCTTCGTGCTAGATGGTGATATCTGTGCTATCTGCTTGATGAAAAAATGTAAAACAGAAAGACCATCGCCCTGAAGTGATTCCTTATTAATAGCCTGCATGAGAAGAACCATAAGTTTTGGTACGTAAGTGCTAAGATGGGAACCCATCATACTTATCAGCATCGCAATGCGCTTGATAGCTTGTCTTTGCAGTGATATATCCTCAGCATGCAGCATTTTCCTATCAATGCTGTTTAGGAGACCAACAAAATGATTCCTTAAAAACGCAGGAATATCTTCTTCACCAGTTAGAATCCCAGAAACTTCTTTTATCACCTGAGGCACCTTCATTAACCTGTGAAATTAGCAACATCATTCATACAATGTAAAGCTGACAGCTATTTTCATGACTTCTGGGATACAGTTAGCTACTTTTCATTTTAAATAATCTTGATAGTATTTTTGTAAATGAATAAGATGCATTGTGCCTAGTGGAGAAAGGTTATTGATGCTACATATAGTGCCCTGAAGTTGTTTCTAGTACATATAAAGTGGGAGTTATCAGGAATTTATGGGAAGATTTCCGAACAGACGTATGTATCCCTTGAATAGGGAGATGGAAAAAAGACAATTTTGGAAGGATACTTGCTCGGTCACATTCCTGTGTAGGAAGAAGTAATTTCATGATCTTTTCATATTTTCCACTTATCCAGACACTACTATAGCCCAACAGAACAATGGAATCTGGAAAGTCACTTTCAGCAGCTGCCGTCAAGATAAGGAGCTTGAGAGTCTGACTTCTTTGCTCTAGAAAATGGACCAGAAGGTTTCTCAAAAGCTGATTCTACTAAAACAAAAAGGTGACAGAAGAGGGAACATAGTTTTAAGGCTTGTTATCAGAACTTGCTTAAAATGAAGAGTTTCTCTAAGCCTTGGTCTTGGCATTTTTTCTAGAGAAATAGAGCTGTTGAAAAGGGGTTTATGTCGTGAAGAAGATGCTTCTTACATTAATTGGAGGATCATAATCATCTTTCCTTACATTACATGGTGGCAATGGGTTGTGGGATATGTTGTTAACTATTTCTGGGATACAGCAAGCTATTCCTAGATCCAGAAAGTTCATTTGAAAGATATTGCATACTAGGCAACTCTGCATCTTTGGGATTTATGCAGGTAAAGGAACCAGAGGTGCCTTGAGAGTAGCTGATCAAAGCAAATATTTAAACTAAAATGTTGAACAACTCTTCTTTTTTCCGTGTACTGTAGATGTTATAATTGTACATATGTTGCTACACTTTACTAGTTCCCTTTGATTTTAACATCATAAATAACAAGCACTACCTCAACTGCTGGTTTTGTTAGTTATATCCTTACTTTCTTTACCCCCACGCCACACACGACCCCAAAGGCTCAAATCGAAAGAGGAAGAAGTAGTCAGGAAGGAGTTGTAAATCCGTCTTTAACATCATCCATTATTTGCAACTCAATTCCTTTTGGGGGGCCAAGCAGAATGGCATAGTGCAATTAACTAATGACACCATGATAGTAATACTAGAAACTAGGACCTCTACCTGCTTTAGATACTACCAATTTGTGATTCCATCTCCAGAAAGAATAACCCACTAGAAAAAGGTAAAAGTTCAGAACTAATCCTACCTCACCTCAGCTGCTCCCGCCATCCCGAGAGAAAAGCTAAAATAAGTGAAATAAAGAAAAGAACAGCAAAATAGAAAAATTGAGAAATAAAGAACAAAGGCCAAAAACTGTCTCTTTAGCAGAAACTAGAATTTATGCTTCAAGAAACTCAACAATGTAAGCTTCTTTGTGGTTTCTGAAGCTATATTACCTTTTACTTATCTCCATTGACTCATCTTCATCTGTGAAGCATACAAGTTCATCCAAAAGAGCAGGAAGTGCAGCAGCAAAAATTTCCTGTTTGTCAGAACCAGTCTGCTCGTGGTAGAACTGCAGAACAGAGAGCAATTCTTGGCCATCGGCTCGATGAAGAGCATACGCAAGTACTTTAGGTAACCAATTAACAATTAGTTGCACCATATCTGTATTTAAGCGCTTAGCGAGCTCATATAAAGTGAAAATTGCTTGTTGATTATCCTGCTGAGTAAGAACCAACTTTGGGAGGACAACAGGAACCATTCTCTTCACAAGTTCCTCAGTATCAGTGCCAAGAATAGCTGCCGCAAACTCTTCAACCAGTTTTGGTCGGCTAGCAAGCCTTATAGACAGGTAATCAAATAAGTCATTTCGAATATGAAGAAATCGAGACAGGATTAATTCAAATCCTCCTCTAAGATGAAAGTAGCAAGACTTTATTATCAACCTTGATGCAATTATTCTAACTGTCACATGGGGACTATCAAGCTGATCAATCAATAAAAGAAGAGAGAACATAAAAGACTGACTCTGCACATCAACCACTTTCATAATCTCAGCTGTAGCTTCTAGAAGAGTTGCGAAAACCAGAGGATCATCCGCTGTTTCCATAGCATATTTTATTTTGCCAATGAACTTTTGTTCTTTGGATCTGTTAGCAGCCTCGTGGCCATCCTCATCCAAGAACAAACAATTCAGAATAGGTTCCTCAATGAAGAAACTAATCTGTTTAGAAAAGGATTCTCGAATGGCCTTTTTCCCATGAAGGAGTAGGAAATCAACACATTTTAACCATTCAGATCTTGTTTTAAGAAGAATACTTTCAGTTCCATGGAGGAGTATTCTCTGAAGCACGCCTACACAAGCTAATTGAACATCTTCAGATGATTCATCAAAAAGAAGACGGAAGAAGATGGATTGTAAATGAACATAATCATGGTCTGTAGTAGGCTCTTTCTTGTGTATGTCAGGAAGATGCAAAACAGTTGAATTTGATCGGTTTACAAGTCCAGCATGCATGTCACACTTTGAACACCAAAATCCTCCCACAAGGTCATCCATTGTCATATTTAGTCTTATATTACCCTTTGGCAAGTAAAATTTGCATTGGCCTTTCCTTAGTACACCAGTTGTACAGGATCCATAAAGGCACGCCAAATAACCAAGACACCCCGGGATTACTTTGTTAATTCGACCATGTGCCTCTTTCTCCAGGATCCTGCAAACCAATATAAAAATAACTAATACATTAATGATATGGCAAGATTGCTTGACATTATAGAGACGGAGAGCAGAAAATTTATGACAATATTTTGCACATCCATATGCATAAGCTCGTATGTCAAATTTGATATGAGCAGATAAGTACAAAACCACGTGACAACATATAACTTACCAAATTAAAAGACCACTTTTGACTGTTATATAGAGCAGTCTTGTTCATACAAATATACATTAAAAAATAAAATAAAGAGCTTTTTCTCACTTACTCAAGCCTCTTGAAAATGTGATTCAGTAAACCAAAACCAGACCACATTAATATCACTGGCATGGAAATGACAGCTTCAATTTTAACATCCTCGGCTGTATCATGGAGTCCCAAGTCCAATATATCAAGATCATTTCCACCTTGCAGTAAAGGCCCAATTTTAGACAGCACACACAGAGAAAGGATCTTTGCCTTCGATGATGAGTAGGTATCAGTAGATTGAGATCTGGTCCATGGATGCCTTAGCAATGACTGTATAAGTGCTAAGTTGCCACCCTTGGTCTTGAAATATTCGCTCTCACTGGGAAGGGAGCCTAAATAGATTTTACATATTAAAAAGGGAAGACAAACAAAACAAAGAAAGAAAAAATGCAGTTAATGGAAGGTTGATACTTATCTTTTCATTGACTCAGACACACCTTCTTAGTGGATATCACAAATAGCCATACAAATTTAATTGCTATGAAACAAAGCAAGTAGATTTCAGCTGCAACAATTCACATTTAGAAAACAAAGGTATCCCCAGTTATGTTGATAATGACCATAACGACCACTTATGTTGATATGTGCAGTAGCACTAGCTAATTCAATAAATGGAACACAATGAGAAGAAGCAACGGGAAAGAATTATCAAATACTAAACCGATAACTCTTATCTGCAAACAGCCAAGATGTCACGACCTAAATTAAAAACCGATACCCACTGCAATTCCTTCACAGGGATGATATTGCTTTAGAATTTGGACTGGGAAGTAATATTTGTTCTGGCAGAAGTTAAAGAATTAGTGCAAAATATGCTGCTGCCTTAATAACCAACAAACGATGATATGTCATCTTCGAGAAATATCAGCATCGAAAGAGCAAGCAAGTCAAAAAATGTCAGTCATTCCAATTTCCCAGAATAGTACAAACTAACAGAACCACATCAATCAAAATAGCCAATTAGGGCAAATGATTGACTCACGGACATAGAGTAACAAATTGAATAGACATGAAGTTGTTAACAAAATATGTTGGAACTCTCTTATTTCTTCACTCGACCTTGGTTTTAGAGGCAATGATTTTTTTTTCCTGATAGATTATAAACAATGAAAAGTTACGGGAAGTGCTGAATGAATTAGCATAGATCTAGCATTTACCTGCTATGATCAATAGGTTGTGAATTGCTTCTAAAAAGAAATGTAAATCAATAGGGTTTGGAAATTTCTGATTTGCCTGCATGACAATGACCATAATTAATGGGACGAAGGAGTGCATAATTCAAATGAACATGCATAACTGACCACCAACCTCTTCACACACCCAAGGGATCCATTCATACATCTGGCGGAATATTTGAATTGAAAGTTCCGCTTGAGGATATCTACAGAAAACAATACAGAGTGTACTAAGAGCTGTCAATGCAATTTCTGGAACCAAAGAACTGGATTCCTGACTAGGAGGCTTTAGAAGTTTAATAAACAGAGTCAATGAGTTATGCATATGATCAGCATATTGTTTCTCCCCCAAAGAGCCAAATCCATAGCTAATCACATCTTCATATTTCATACTGGAATATCGATTTTCATCATCAATTTTCTGATGTTTGGCATTTGAACTCTCCAGGTCTTCACCTGGTCTTTTCTCTGCAGCCCTTGGATTTTCATGCACGTCAGATAAACCTTTTCCACCATTATTAACACTTTCACCTCTAGTAAGATCAGGAAAGATCCTAGATAAAGCCACTTGAAAGCACTCAATTAAAGGCATGATGGGTGTGGGTGAGTAAAGCAAATGTATAAGAGATTCAGGTCTCCAGATATGAGGAGGACAACTCTTTGCAATACGAGTATAGGCAAGACATAGAGCATCCTGAAAAAAGTTTTTAACTATTAAAACAATTAAATCAGAGGGCAAAAATCAATTCATTTAGACTGCGACTATACAGAGAAGAAGTTTACTTGCTAAAGACAGATATACAAACAGAAGGAAGAAGGAAGAAGGTTCAGTGCACCTTCAGGTCAAGACTTCTTGTTTTAAGCAACGAATGGGGAAATATATTTACTAAATCAGCAGATGTCGATCTAACGATGTCATCAGGACAATTGGTGTATAATACATGAAGGCATCCGCCAATGGACGAATCATAAGCTGTATTGCTGCAGTGAAACAAGGGATTATGTGCAGAAGCAAACAATCAAGCAAGGAGAGATTTAGAATAAACAAAGCAAATGGGATTTAAGTCTTAAAATTTCAATTCTAACTCCCTATCTCTTCAGAAAATGGGACAGTGATGGCTTCAAGATTTTGCTAAATGCTGATGCTGCTCTTCAACAGACTTGCTTGGAGCCATAACCATTTCTACTGCAAATTTAAGAGATGTTCTTAACCATTTCTGGAAGAAGTTTCCATGAAGTTGCTATGTGATTGATAAAGTGTGTTGCTATGGAAAAGTGTGGCTCCTGCCAAGGTGAAGTGCTTCACTTGATTGGTTTCTAGGAAAAAATATGTGACTCATAAGGCAATGCAGAAGAGGGGTATCAACATAGTATCCAAATGCCTCCTCTGTAAAGAGGCTCTGGAGACTAAACATCTATTCATGCATTGTAAGGTAACTGCTCAAGTGTGGGCTCTGTTTACAAGCATAGCCAATGATTATTGGACTATGCCAGAACACACTTCTGACCTCCTTAGCTGCTGGATCAAAAGGGGAGGCAGCAAGAGTCAGAAAAGATGGTAGAGAAAAGTTCCAGCATGTATCTTGTGGATTATATGGAAAGAAAGGAATCAGAGTATTTTTTAAGGAAAGGAATGTACAATACAGCAGATCAAATGGAAAGTAATTACTACTCTAGGCTTTTGGTGTAAAGAACAGGATATAGAAGAGGAGTTCCAATTAGTGGACTTCATAGGTTCTCTGTAAGTATTTTTTTTAGTCTTTTCCTTTCTTGTAACAGTTTTTGGAGGTGGCCAGCATAGCCTTAATGCTGAGGAATTAAAAAAGTTACCAGTTTCAAAAAAAAAAGTGTGTCGGATAATAACCTCAACCTAGATCAAGAAACACTTCTCATATGCTTAAGTGCACAAACTAGCAAAACAAATATCCTATATCCCTGGATTGAATGGGGAAAAAATACACAAAAGGATTTTGAATTTGTACTAAGCACAGAAATCAAATTGGCGCATCTCCTTCCTTTCCTTTTTTTTCAACATAAGTGGCACATTTTGTTGGTATCCATATTCACTAAACCAAATGCGGAGGAGAGGAATAGCAATGTTACTCAAAATTTAGAGGAGGTTGGTCCTTTTCCCCTGCAGCGTCAGAACTCCAAAGTCAAAGTTAAGTAACGGTACCTGAAGACTGGAAGCCCAGCCTCATCTCCACGTAATATGGCCGTAATCAATTGAATCAATCTCTCAGCAGGAATGATTTCAGGATTCATAGCTGCTCCAGTGATTCGTAGAAAGTCAAAACATGCCTTGATTGAAATTTTGACAAGGAAAATATCAGACTAAAAAAGCAAAGAACAGAGAATAAGGCTCAAGCTATGAATAACTACAAAGCATGTTATGAAGATAGCAAGATAGCTTGCTATGGAAGTACCAACCATGTGCACATCAACATCTCCGAAACACAGAAGTGTACATGCAGACAAAACAGATGAGGTCTCAAGGAGTCCTTCAACATATAGAGTTCCTTCAGTTAAACATTTACAGAGAATCTTGATGGAAGAAGAAGCAAAAGGCTGCCACCTTTCTTTGCCTTTGACATTAATCAGAATGCCATTGCCATCGGAAGGTTTACAACACAAGGGAAGATCACTTAATATCGTTGTTTCATGGTTGCTCCAACCTCCACCGAATGATACGCTGAAACACCTCAAAGATACTTCTTGTGATTCTGTAGAGCTTTGTTTATCACATAGTGAAGCAACATGAAGAAGATCTATATGAAGAAAAAACAAGTCATCTGGTAATAGCAATCAATTGAGGAGGAAAGCTGTCTGCCATAACATCAACATATTTGTTGTGCAAGTGAAATTCTAGAGAAATTTCATGACAGTTGGAGCATAATCATAATCCAGAAACGTAAAACACGCATCTCACTAAATTATGATAGAAGCCAAATAAAAAAATCATTTAGTAATCTACTTTTCTGTTTCCATTTAACTATCTTAGACAAGTAAAAACATGGTTCGACTAATCTCTTCCCATGTTATCTGGCATTCCTCATCAGTCATTATTTGCATTGATGTGTTTCTTTAAGCTCCCATTATCCTGATCGAAATAATCTTAATGTACATATGAATAGTTTATCCCCCAAAGGTACTACTTTAGCAATTTGCTGACTCTAGTCACACTGAAACTTTTGTTTGATTGTCTACCACCAATCCACATTGCAATTCATGGATCTACTGGAACTATTTGAAAACATTTTCAATGTGTACCTTCAACCACCAATAAAGTGTCCATAAAGAATTGTCGATAAGCATCTCGATCTCCGGTACGAAGTGTAGATAATAGGGCTCCAACTGTTTCAATAATCACTGCATGTCTGGAGCTGGAAAAATCAGAATGGGATGTTACTCTTAGCTACATGAAATTAATCTGAGGTAACTCTCATAAAATTTCAATTCAAACTCCTTATCTCATCAGCATCTTGACACATGCAAAAAGAGACAAATAGGCACTCATCACTCTCATCAAGGGTCGGAACTCCACTGAGCAAAGAGGCTGACAGCACTTCTACCATTCTACATGTTTCTTTAGTAGCAGATAACTAAAGCTCTTATATCTAAAGGCCTGACTAACAGATTCAAGTGAGCATTTCTTTTTTAATAGAGGTGACGTCTGTGTGTCTAGAGTTGGGAAAATCAGACACAGAGTAACAAACTCAAGCAAGCTCGCTTTTAACAAAAATGATGTCTCTCATAATCAATTCTAACTCCCTATGTCTTCAGTTGAAATATGCAAGAAAGGAAAAATGGCTCTCATCAAAGATCCAAATTCCAATGACTAAAGAGGCTACGTGTTTCTTAGCAATATATATTGAGAGTTTATCACAAGGCAAGACTAACAAACTCAAGTGAGCTCTTTCCTATCAGTTATGTCCAGACCAGCTTGGGCATCCCTCCACTAATTCACTTGGCAACCTTCCAATACCACAAGAACATAGTCGCCTCCAACCAAGGCTGGGGTAAATGCTTTCAGAGTTATAGTCACTATTCAAACCTAACATCTCCAGCTACTCAAATATGAAAATGTAATGTTGCAAAGCAACTCACCAGAAAGCAGGTTCTGCCAAAAATGGCAATATGCGTCCTATCACCGGAAGGACAGCACCAGCCTTGCCATGATAAAATACTCCAGGAAAGTTTTTAGCGGTATGTGCTATGAGCTTTAGCACTGCAAAAACCTCTCTCTCATTCGCTACAAGATATTCAAACAAAAAGGAAAAATCAAAATTACTTACAGATACATACATTTAGAGTAGCAAGAGAAAATTCTAGAAGAAAAAGAGAGACCTGATGCAGACGGAACGACATATGCATTAAGAAGATTGGGAAGTACGGCACGAAATCGGACCTCCAATGCATCGTCGTTTCGGATGTTTGGAGGTGTGGATGATGAAGCTGCTATGCGTTCTCGAAGTTCGTGGACTAAACTAGACAGATTCGCCATGGACTCTTTGCTGCACTCACTTGCTTCCCTCCTTTTTCAAACTCTTCTGGTTCTGTCTCCCCTAATTCAATCGGATTGACCCGATTCGTTTTTCCGGGTTGCCTGAGTTTGTCGGATTTGGAGGGAAACTCATATCGACAGTTTTAAACTTGTTTGCATATTTTCAAGTATCTGTCACTTAAAATATGTTATATTTTTAATTATATTAGTCTTTTAAGTTTTAACAAGTTATAATATATCAAATATGTTTCAATTGAGATTGATGTGTATAATTAAATAAAATAACATAATTTATACTATTAACTTAACTACTTAATAGATATTTAAGATAATGTGCAAAAATAATTTTTAAAAAATATTTTGAAAGCATCTAATAGGAATACTTTGTCCAAGTGCTTAATTCAAACAGATGCTAATTCAAATATTTAAGTAATAATATTTATTTAAAAATTTAAATAATTATCTATATATTGAAAAAAAAAATCATGTCACCCTAATTTATTCTCTTTTGAATACTGAATTACCAACTATCCAATTCTTTCTTTTTTATTACTCTAAAGGGTCAATCGAAAAGTCTAAGGGTGGTAATCCAAATTTTAACATGGTAGAGGTACAACCAATGAAAGTTGTGTGAGGCTCCATTAATATTTTGACACTTGAATTGTGGGCCATTATCTACTTTGCAAATAAAATAAAATGAAAAAAAAAATGATCCAAAATTATACTAAAGATACAACTAAAGTGAATTATGGGTCCACGTATTTAAATCCGTTCAGTTATTTTTCTTTATATTTTTTGAGAGATAATTTTTAAAGATCAAAATTATATTAAAATAACAAGTATTATTACAATAATTAAGTATATACGTTACGTTTTGAAAAAAAAAAAATCAATTTTGGCAAGAAAAAATTACTTCCCCAATTTATATATATATATATAAATGATTTTTTTATTTTTTTATTTTTGTGTATGTGAAATAAAAGAAAACATTGTTCTAAGACCAAAACATTTTTGGATGTCCTAAAGCCAAAATATTTTAGAAGATTACTTACCAGGCTAATTAAACCTGTTAAATTCATTACTTACCCAATTTATATATATATATATATATATATATATGCATGTTAGGGAGAAAAAATGATTTTTTTTAAAAAAAATATTATTTTTTGTGTGTGTGTGAAATAAAAGAAAACATTGTTCTAAGACCAAAACATTTTTGGATGTCCTAAAGCCAAAATATTTTCGAAGATTACTTATCAGGCTAATTAAACCTGTTAAATTCATGTTTAGAAATTTTAGTATTTGAATAATATAATAATTAAATTAATGATATTAACGGGTCTTCAAAATTTGTTGGAATTTTTCTTTTTAATAAATTTGAAGAGTATTTATGTACTATAAGACAACGATTATGAATTATGATACTTGTTAATGTAATATAATAATGATCTTTAAAAATTAAATAAGACAAAGTATAATGGAAAGAAGCCAGATCTATTTTGAAGGGTTGTCTTTTAATTTTGGTGGACGTTTTTGTTAATGTTAAAGGAAAAGGTTGATACTTGATGCTAAAGAAAATAAAGATTGGGTGAATCTTTTTGCATCTTTTTCTGCCATTTTTATCTCTTTGTGATTTTCAAATATAATTTTTCTTTATTTTTCATATATTTTTTTGTACTACACACACTATAATTTATCATAAATATATCGTAAAGATCTGGACGTCTCATTGAAAGTGAGAGATCAACAATGACTTATTTTAGCTTTGAAAATTTCACTTTATTTGGCTTTAGATGTGATTGCAAAAATCTTAATTAAGATTAGGAAATAATACCCTTTTTCACTCCATTTTTATTGTACTATATAGAGTTCTATTTTATATTTTTCATTGGCAAAGTACATAAATAACCCACAATTCAAGTGTCAAAATATCAATGGAGCCTCACACAACATTGGTTGGTTGTGCCTCTACCATGTTAAAATTTTTGAGATTTTAATTGCTTGACTATCTTACTTAATTTCTCAATCCAAATTTTGAAGGCGTAAAACAAACTAATAGCACTACTTTACGCACACCTCACGTTGCCCTTGCATTAATCAACCAAGAATGTATGACTAAAAACATATTTTTCCTCTAACTTTTGGGGGCCTAAAACAAATTTGAAATTACTAGCCTCCCCTTTAGTCGCCCTGCATTAAGCATCCGAGAAGCATATGAATAAAAACCCCTTCTAAAAATTTCCAAGCAGTCGAATAACTTGTTCAAATAATTGAAAACAAAATTTTATTCGACTATTGGGGCATTGATCAGTGAAAAAATAATAAGGAAAAATAACTAGAATACACAATCTTAGTTAGTGTATTCACAATAACTCCCTACTATTTTAAAAAATTTCTAAAATTCCTATTTTCCCAAAAACTAAACTACAGTAAATACATTATTATTAAAAATTTCAAACCATTAGTTACCACCTCTAAATTTACTCTCCTCTAATTTCTCCCACTTTACTGTTCACGAACACTTCCCTTCCAAAAAATTCTCCTCCATCTTCTCAACAGATTCATATTCCAAGTTAGAATTTCAAACTATTTCGCACTCCATTCAACCAATTTCAGAATTTGAAATAGGTAGTCTCTTCATCTTCAACTTTTTTTTTTCGTTTTTTTTTAATTTTCTAATAATTCATGGATCATCTGTCTTTTGGTTTGGGGATTACCCAAATAGTCAAAAACTAAAAAGGAGGCACATGCAAAAACGCCCAAGAAAAGGGGTAGAAAGGTCGCCCCTGCCATATCCAGATTTGCACTACCAACGGTATGTATTTTAATTTTTTTTCTTTTTTTTTTTGTAATTTTTTGTATTAACATGTAATGAGTTTTGTGTAATAGTAGATACATTATTGTTAATTAAAAATTATTATGTATATTGATTAAATTCTTCATTTGTTACACAAAACCCTAATTTTTGATATATTTGTTTATTTATTACGACTAATGTATCAAAAAGTTAAAATTCAAATAATGAGATAGAACTGTTGATAGTTATTATTAATTTATCAAATGGTTGTTTTGTGTGTCATTTATTCATTTTACCAGAAAAAGTATTATTGGTCATTTTTTTGTTCTCAAAAGTGTATGAAAGTTTAAAGTTCAAATTAGAGGATTACATGTATGTTGCAAAACAACATAATGTTTCATAATTTGGCTTATTGTTTCTATTAATATCGAGTTGACTAATTCATAATCTGTAGTTAGTATTATGTATCAAGTACAATTTTACATTTTTATGTATCATCTGAAAGCTTATTGTTTCTATTAAGTATCAAGTTGACTAATTCATAATTTGTAGTTAGTATTATGTATCAAGTACAATTTTACATTTTTATGTATCATCTGAAAGCTTATTGTTTCTATTAAGTATCAAGTTGACTAATTCATAATCTGTAGTTAGTATTATGCATCAAGTACAATTTTAAATTCTTATGTTTCTATTAAGTATCAAGTTGACTAATTCATAATCTGTAGTTAGTATTATGTATCAAGTACAATTTTAAATTCTTATGTATCATCTGAAAGCTTATTGTTTCTATTAAGTATCAAGTTGACTAATTCATAATCTGTAGTTAGTATTATGTATCAAGTACAATTTTACATTCTTATGTATCATCTGAAAGCGTATTGTTTCTATTAAGTATCAACATCATATTTATAATCTGTAGTTATAATTATGTTTCAAGTACAATTTTACCTTCCTATGTATCATCTGAAAGCTTATTGTTTCTATTGAGTTTCAACATCATATTTATAATTTGTAGTTAGAATTACGTATCAAGTACACTTTTACATTCTTATGTATCATCTGTAAGCTTATTGTTTCTATTAAGTATCAACATTATTATGTTAATCTTTTTTTTTTAGTGATTGCGGAATGTTCGTAGCATTTTTGCTGAATTCTTGAGTGATGAATCAACATGTCATATGATAGCTTTCGAAGTGATTATCTTCGCAAAAAAATATGCAACGCTATTATGGAAGTATGGTCTCAACAAGGCAAATGTTGGATATGTTAGCGACAATGATGACCCTCCAAGGCTGAAGAGTGTCTTAAACCCAGTAGCAGAAAATGAACTTGTTAATGTAGGCTAGTTAGTTTTCTATGTTACTGTTCACAGACATATGCAATGTTTTTTATTTTTTAAGGTATATTAATTAGTAGGCATTTGGCCATGCGATATCATATCACGATATGATGTCGTGAGATGAAATCAACGTTTGGACATGCGATTTTACGCTGATTTCATCTCACGATTTCATATCATGAGAGGTGATATCATATTCTCCAAAAACCATGATATGGAATCACCATGTGATTTCATATCATGATTTGAGATATTTTAATACAATAATTGATCCATGAGTTTATATTTTGTTAAAACAACCCACATTTATATCTACTAACCATTTGTTTCATATGTAAATAAAATTTATAATGACATCATTACTTTTAAAAATTTATTATTCTCACCAATATAAAATTTATTATCACTTTAAATTTGGTGAATATAAATGATAAAGTAGAAATTTATTTGGTGAATATAAATGAGAACAAAGGGAGTAATACTTTTTTTATTTTTCATAATAAAAAAAAACGTCTTAATCTTATGACTAAGCATAATATTGATAAAAGACAATTTTCATTGGCGGTGCCGCACTTTCTTAATCTTAGTATTTGCAAAATGTTCGTTCACATGATTGAAGGATATCAAGTCCAATTGATTGAGGACTTAGGAAAATTTGATCAATTAGTTATTAATATTTAGTCAAGTGGACTAGTTATAATTTTTTTGATTAAATTTTATTAGAAGTGTTTTTGACTCAAACTTGTGGTAACTTTTTAAAATTTCGTTATTCAATAATATTTAACTATTGATTTTTCTTGTAAATAGTTAGAAGTTAGTGATGTTTGTTAATTTTTATCTTAGTGCATTTAACTTCTAAGTTAATATTTACTCACTAATGTATGTTTTTTTTTCTACTTTATAGGTTATTTGTAAGAGTAGTTGAGAGATATGAACATATCAAGTACAATTTATGTTCAATTTTTTTTAATTAAATTAAAGTTAGATGAAACAATTATTTAACTGAAGAACAAATAACTTTGTAATCATTTATTATGCGATTTTATAATTTTTGTTTATTTGATAAGATTGAATAAACAATTGGGGTTATTTTAATAGTTTTACAACTTATGGGATTTTTATGTTTATGAGAAAATATACAACACAAAAATTTCATATCGCATGTCCAAACAAACCTTCAATTTCATCTCATGATTCCATATCATGATACCATATCATGATATCATATCGCATGGCCAAACGGGCCCTTAGTGTTTTGGAGTATTTATTGCCCTTATAATAATATAGTTTTGATTTTGGAAGAGTTTTGAGGTTTAAAAATGTTTATTTTCGCTTTTAATTTTATGTTTAGTTCAGTTAGGACTTCTGAAATTATGTATCTGATATGTGTGATAATAATGACATTTTTGTATCTGATAAGTATGATAATAATTACATTAATGAAATTTTGTGACTGAAAAATTATGCACCACGTTTCAGAAGTTTTTTTTGGACGAACAGAGATAAACAATTCAAAATTTGTATTTTCTAATTATTTTAGTGTTTCATATAGACTGAAACTGAATGTTTGAAACAAATAAATTTATCCATATTTTGAGGGACTTAATAACGGTAGCGTATTTGGGGGGATGTAATTAAATTTTCAGTTTCTAATCTCTTACCTCACGCAATAAACTGATAATCATACATCAAATATAATGTATCACACGGCGTAATGATGTATCCGATACTTATTAAAAAGATGGGATTTTTGTAATTTGTGAAAGAGTAGGGATAGGAAGGTTTACAAATAATAATCTGTACACTAAGAATAAATAAGGCAAAAACATGTTTAAATTAGGTGTAACTAAAAATATTATCAATATTATGTATGTGTTGTATCTACTCAGTGATGCCCACGTCTAAGCGCTGAAAAGAATCCTCCAGACGCCTTCTCCTTGCAACGATCTGCCTTTTCATGTCCAACCTGATTGACATGTCAAGTGTTATCGAGATAACATATCGACAGCTAAATTATTAAAAATGTCTTAGTGTGGAGGGACTTTGGAAAAATTATGAAAGTTGAAAAAAAAGAACAGCAGTATGATAAAATGAAGAAGCATGTGCGCAAATGAGGATTGTTATTGAAGCAGGGGACTGCCAACTCTGAAGGAGTTCAAAGAGACTTTAACTCTTTAATGGACTACAATTTATATTATCAAATATCAAGCATGAGTTGGTGATTGACAGAAAATAATCTTTCACCTCCCAATAAATCCAAATCAAGATATGTACTGTACATTTATCATTAACGACAACAAATAATTGTTAACTGGTCAATGCCAGAGCAGAAAACACATACCTCTTTTGCTATTTGCTGCAAAATATCGACTATTGCAGAAAAGTCAGGTCTGGATGTTGGGTCTTGCTGCCAACATGTCTCAAGCAGCTCAGCAAGTTTGAGAGGAGTGTGCTTGGGTATAGTTGGTCGCAAACCCTGGAAGCAGTAGAAACTAATTAATACCATACCATTTGTGAATATGTGTTTCCTCATGCATGTGATGAGAAAGCAATGTGCAATCAACTAGTATAGTCATATGACGACAAATAAAAGAAACATTACCTTCTGGACCACTCCAATAGCAGCTTGCAATGGGGTTAAGTACTCATATGGAATCTGGGTAAACCAAAGCAAGTAAACATAAGTATAAACCAAGAATACACACAACAAACAAAGGCTAATTCAAAATTTTCCAATCACATATTAGTACCTTTCCTGTCAGCAACTCCCATAGCACAACCCCAAAACTGAATACGTCTGCTTTGTGATCATAGGGCTTGTGTTCTATTACCTTCAAGAAGAAAGATCTGAAATAAGCCAATGCAGCTAGTCTAACCATCCAACTAGTTTTCCTATTTTGGAGAAACTCCCGAATTAAAAAGATCTCACAAGTGCCACAAATAACTAATTGGGTTTTTTCGGCCGAGTTTCTATAACCCTTCCCATGCTCCATCTAGTTTAAGGAGTACTATTTAAGCAACTTCAGTGACTTACAATGACACAAATGTTATACCAAATAAAATGGAGTCCTTAACACCATGGGCTTTCCTCGAGCAGCCTTAATCCTTGATCATCACTGCATGTACCCACTAACCACAACCTCGTTAAGTTTCATCAACCACTACTCACACCTAGGAAGCTATACCTAACAAATGCTGAACTTCTTGGCTAGTAACAACCAATACCTCACACTTATACAGCCAACATTAGAGTTTGAATTCATCAATCAACTGCGCAGAGATTATAGTCAACATTAGAGTTTGAATTCATCAATCAACTGCGCAGAGAGTTGATATCCAGTGCTTGTAACCACACCACTCCGATTAAACAAAAAAAAACTGATAGGTACTGCATAGTTTCAACCTCCTCTAATTCCAATGATGAAAATATAACAAAACTTATGCTCCATAATAAACTGTGTTTTCTTCCCAATTTAAGCATTTAAGGTTAGTTTGTAACTATAGGCTTACCTCAGGGGCCATCCATCTATAAGTACCGGTCTCTGCTGTCATGACACCGGTTTGTGCCTTTACTCTGGCAACACCAAAATCAGCCACTTTAACGACCTGAAAAAAAAAACATTAGGTAAAATATGATAAGCAACTGACTAATTTGGGTTATATTGACCTTGACTAAACTAACAAAAGATACAGCCTGAATATAATTATTTTTGGCCACCCACTTTTGAAATATAAAGCTGATAAAAAAGGTATATTGGGTAATTTAACACTTAGACAATCATCACGGAGTGATTCTTTCAGTTGAAAATATAACATGATCCACATATTTTCCAAGAACTTCTAGCAAATTATTGTTTACAAACAACTGTCATCTAATTTTAGACTAAAAATATTCCACCAACTGAATTCAGAAGATTGCAAGGTGGATGAAGCACTAATTACAACAACAACAATATACCCAATGAAATCCCACAAGTGGGGTCTGGGGAGGGTAGAGTGTACACAAACCTTACCTCTACCTCATGGAGGTAGAGAGTCTGTTTTCGAAAGATGAAGCACTAATTTCAAGCCAACAAATTATATCTATAATAAAACCATGCATGCCCAAAACACATATTTTATTAAGCCTAGGCACACTGACCAAATGTTTTAACTCAAATTAAAAGGAATTTCACGGTAAAATTAGTTGAAAACAAAAATATAAGTGAAAGGTTACAGGATAAATGAAAGATCACCGCCTTAATTTGGCACTTTTGAATCGAATGTTATGAACTGAATTTCAAGGTGAAGCTTGATTAATAATTACAATGTAACAATTGGAAGTCTGGATAAGCCAAAGGAAGCAATTGCATCATTAGTTCATTTTGCACACTGTCTCCAACATTAGACTATGTCTATAGGGAGAAGTGGAGTCCTTCTACAACTGCAGTCATGGAGGTAACTGAAACTACATGTTCAATTACAGCATTTCAGCCTTTTAGACCGCTAGTTTTTTTAATTCAAGGAGGCTTTTTGGACTCACAAATGTTTTATTACTTTGTTCCGTCATAGCATTTAATAACAAAAATAGCCTCAAAACTTGCTTGTGTTCTCAAATACTTTCTAGAAAAGCGATATATTTTTCATGAAAAAAACTTGAAGTAAACAGAGGTATATCACTGATTCATATATCTACTGTGACCACAATGATTCGCCTAGAGCAGATTTACTGTAGGCTGATAATAAAAACTTGAATGTCCCAAGTTCAAGTGGGCCATTATTGCTTAGCACAAGAGTGAATAACAAAATGTAATCAGAGGTATTTAAAATAAGCAGCTTTCTGTATCCTTAGTGACATAAGCCTCTATCATGTTTTTGGCCCTCGAGTACTAGCCCACGGTTATACATTTGCACAAAACAAAATAGGATATCAATATTTGTAAGCAAACTTAGTTACACATGATCAAATAGACTAGTACAAATTGATCAATCATTCATATACCACAGCAACTAAAAACATTTAGCAATAATACAGCACACAAAGTATATGGTTTTCAGTCTTAACTGAAAATAGCATCTTACTTCATTTTCATCCATCAGTAGATTGGCAGCCTTCAGGTCCCTATGTATAATATTATTTTGATGCAGGTAGTTCATCCCTTTGGATACATCAATTGCTACTTTAAGCAGAGTAGGTAGTTTAAAACTGCCCCTTTGTTTGTGTAAATAGTCATATACGCTTCCCCCAGACATGTACTCTACAACCAAAGAGATGTAAATAAATATCTAAATAAGAAACTCAGACCGAAATAGATATGGTGAAATGGTCTTGGAAACAGTAACAATTGGCAATTTTGAAACAATTCTGCCAGTTGAGTGCCTTAATTCGACATTTGATACCTGTTACTATACACAAGTTGGGAGGCCTAGTACAAGCCCCTATGAATTGCACAACGTTCTTGTGACGGACTTTTCTGCAAGTACAAATGAAACACAGTATCAGAGGAAAGATAACGATTTGACATGGTGCATAATCTTCTATTTGTCCTGAAAAGTAAAGGATATTGGAAAGTGACAATATACCACATTGTCTGAACACAGTTTAAGCACAGAGAAATACATCAAAGATAATAGCCATGAGCTTCATAGGGAGGTAATCGGACAGACCTCATGATATACACTTCTTGGGCGAACTCCGTCTGCAATTCTGCGTTCAAGCGCTCAGATTTTAGGATTTTGATAGCTACTTCTTGACTGCAGTATGTACCTTTATATCTGAAACAATTACCTAATTAATTAAGTCTCCAGGAAACCAAAATGGTCAGAGGAATGTTTATCTCATAACAAACTTACAAGTCACCATATGAACCAGACGCAATCTTGTATTCAAATTTTAGAAGCTGATGATCAATTTCCCAGACATCAATGCCATCAAAAGGTATTGTCAAATGGTCAAATTCAGATTTGATCAAGTCTTGCTCCTGCTTTTTTAGTGATTGTGATGGGGTAGGCCATGATTTCTGCATGGAGCTACCCTTGTTAAATGGTAAGTACACAAACCTTACAGACAACTGACAAAGAAATATATTGCTCAGGAAGGAAAACAAGGAGCGACTTATGCTAGTAACTGAGGAAGTATCATCATTATGCAAATGGCAAGAGATCCGTTCTTAGTACAGCTTCTAGTATATTCCCAAGAGATAGGAACGATAATTAAAAAATTATCTACAACACAGATCTATAAATAAGACAGTAAACTCATGATTGCTCCTTTCCCTGTTCCAGGATTTCATGGCAGCATCCAGAAGCCGATAGGTTTGGACACAAACATAAAATTGAACCTGACTGTTGATTCTGGGGACTCCAATCATGTACAAGCCACTCTTTATCTATTACTCAACGTCTTTTAAGTAGATGTCCCATAAGATCATGAGGGTGCCTCTAGCAAGAAATCTGGTATTTTCTCTCTTATTGGACCCAAATATATGGAAGTACTAAAAGCAGGGAGCTTGTAAGCTAGCATTTCACAATTTAACGGGGAGCAAAATGCAATTGTGGATCTATCTTCTCATTATTTTATAATTGATTTGTCTTGTGTAACCAAACTTTTCTAGATGGAACTACATTGAAAGCCTAATTTAGAAGCATACATTACTTAGGACCTGATAACAATTGTCTCAGCAAAGAAAAAAATTAACCATAAAACATTAGTAAAAAACAACAGAATGCTTTAGTCCGAAGGAGTAACAGCACGTTTGACCACACAAATTCTATCCAGCATGATACAACACTTGATCGCTAGGAAAGAACATTTGAAAATGAAGGACCCAGGCGCTAAACAGCTTTAAGAAAGTCTAAGGTTCCAGAAGTCATTATAATTGGAGAATGATACTTCGATTTTCAAAGAATCATCCATCATACATTAGTTGGATTTAATTAGTGTAATGAAAAAACACGTATACAGAAATCTCAGAATATCAATGTCATTGTATAAAACAAAATAACAGGAAAGTACCTCCTTTCTCGAGATTTCCCTCTCCAATGCAGCTCGAAGTTGCACAACTTCCTGATAAGAAATGAGATCAGAAGGAATAACAGACAGCCCCAACCATGCCCTAAAAACCATGGAAGATAATAATGGAAACAGAACTTTAAACCATGCATACATAATCTGTCACTTCCTGATATTAGGTCACAAAAAATAACCGGGATGAATCCAGATCAAAGCGACCTAGTCAGCAAAATGAGGATATAATGTTGGAGATATACCTCATAGGGCCAACCATCAACAACAAAGACATCTAGGGAGTAGCCATCCACAGTGGAAAAGACATGTGCTTCCTGGATGTTCAGCCCAAGCTCAGCTAGTAATGAAGTTAACTGTCATATTCAAAGGTTCATCATCGTCTGAGATTTCTTCTTCATCAGATATAAACTAATAAGAAACACTACTCGTTTTCTAGAAACACCAATCTTTTCTCACCGCACAACCTAACAATACCAAAGCCATTTTTTATGAATTCTAGTGCGCAATCAAATATGATTATATCTCCTTTACTTGTGCATTCCAGATCATGTAACATTTTGAAATCTGTATTAAGATGAGAATTGTCTGTTTCATGAATCAAGGGAACACACAAAGCCATGCCCTTCATAAATCAAGATCCCTGAATTATATCTCTACATGAAGAATTAAAAACGATACATGTTCACTGGTCAACAATTGGTTTCAATAATAAATAGACCTTTTTTTATGTCAAATCAAATGTTTACTGTATCCAACGTCTACCAACAAATGTAATATATTTCTATCAAGCACATAATGTATTGAATAAATTAAATGCATCAATTACCTGGCTGAGAAGTTTCGGCTTGTCAACCGTTGAGTATGTTATTTCATGCATTGGCCTGCATAGTTAATTAAATTTTATGCTTCATACTCATCAAAGCAGCATGTAGAAAGAAAAGGGAATGAAGTGAAAGTGCTTGATGGTTTTAATGCCAAAATTGTCAATTTTGTGATATAATCATACTTGGACATCACAGTAATGACAAGAGATACATATATTTTGGTGTAAATTGGGTAGTTTTTTCAAGTAGTGTTATAGGCGTCCTCTCTGGTTACCCTAAAATGGGTGCTAAGGATAAATGTAGTTAAACAAACCAAGAAAAAGTGTAAAATCTCAAAATATAATTAAAGCATCGATAACCGTTGTGTCTGGGCAAACTTGCACGCACCTCAACTAATTCCACTAGATACCTGCCACCTCCCACCAGCTACAGGTATCAGATGGAAAGAAAATCACCTATTGTTTTTGTCTCCGCTTGGATTTGAACTTGAGACCTTATGGTTCTCAACCACTTCATTGACCACTAGGCCACACCCTTGGGTGCTAAAGATATCAAAATTTTACCGTGAAATATTTGCACAAGTAGGAGCAGTATCCTCATCTTGAACTTCAGATTTGATAACTTCGCAAGCTAGGGCTTCGAGATTAGGAGAAGAACCAAAGGCAGGTGGAGGATGGACGCTACATATAAAAAGGGAGGTAATTATTTAGCATAGTTAATGACAACTAAGAATTCAAAATTATACTGAAGGAGATTCAAACAATGGAAAAGGGGTTCAATTAATCACTAGATAGTCAAAAAAGTATAATTACCTTCTGCTAACTTCCTTCTTTGCAGAGCTCGAATAAACAGAATCTACTGAGTTTTCATCAGGAATGGGAGCAACCTGCGTGATGCCAAGTTCGATTCAATCCACAACTAGCATAAACTGGGATTAATTAGATACTGAACAAGCAACCATAAAATAAAATACAAAGGCCCGGCCCAAGATATCATGGAGATGCATTGTCCTGGTGAACTACTTAGAGAGAAAGAACATCTAATACACCCTCCTTAAATCCAAAAAAGGCATATTTTAATGTACACCATATCAAAAGCAAAAACAGCAATATATAAGGTGTTATTTGCAAGCTTGTGAAGTCTCAATCTCCACGGGCAGCTTACCTGCACCAACCGGACTTCAAAGGCAGGTCTATTAGCTGGATCATGTGCAAGATGTAGTAATCGCTTGTGTGTGAGTACATCTTCTGCCCTTTCAACATTCACATCCAATGCGTACCTTAAGTTCAAAAAAAAAGAAAATCAATTAATTGATCAATCAATTTTGGCTGTGGCTCTAGTATTTAGTATTTCGCAACATTGTTCATCTGAAGGCCTGAAGGCCTGAAGGCGAACAGTACTGAACTGATTATCGAATTCATTTGGTTCAACGAAATCTTAAACGAAACAATAAGTGATATTTTTCAACTTGTAAAACTTGATGAATAAATATGATAAGAAGATTGAAACTAACGAACAAAATTCCTCAAATCTCTTAAAAGCACAACAAAACATATGGGAATGGACAACTGCACTCAATTATGTTCAAATAAACACATATACATTGAAGATCATATGTCAAAATATTATCGTCTATAAAAAAAAACAGTGTAAACCGTAAATGATGAACGGAGTAATGCGAAGAGAGAGAATAAAAGGTAAAATATTACCGAGTAGGAAGGCGATTGAAATGAGCCCAAAGTTCATCGTCAAAGGCAGATTGTAAAGCGTCGTTGTTGTCAGATTCTTCTTTAAGCCTCCGAAGAACCTCATTGTAAACCTCCAATTTTTTCCTATGAAAACGACCACTGCAGGTAGTCGCCGAATCCACCACTCTACTGCCACAACTCTCGTTATCCTTTATTGCCATTTCACCTGAGTCTTAACAATGGCGGGTGCAGTTTACGTAAAGTGAATCTTCGTTATGGAGATGAAAATTCCAGAATTTTAGTTTATGAATGAATGGGTATATGCATGTTTGTTGGAGTGGTTTTTTTCATTCCATTGGCGTTTCTCTCTATGTGTGTGTGTAGGTGGTTCCTTTTTGACCTGACCCGGAGGCGGAGAGAGGGGTTTCGTGTTTTTTCGAAAAGATGGATGTAACCGCGGCGCATGTACACTCAACTTGACGTGGATTTGCTTTATCTTCGCCTTTTTTGCGTCTTAAATACCTTCCTTTATATAATCTTCCTTAATATTCTCACCTTTTGCAATATAAAGTTTATTTAGGTGTCTTAACTCACTCATCATTAAACCCACCCACAGCAAGTGGTAATACTTCCCTTTTAATTTATTAGATAGACTATCTTTCAAAACAAAAATAAGATATATGTATTATAAAATAAAATAAAAACTGAAAGTTAGTAAATCTTTACTAATAAATATAGGAACACATCAAAAGTGTGGGAGGGAGTGATTACTAGAAAATAAAACGGAACAGATTATGGATATTCCCCGGAATATTAGCTGGCCAGTTAAGTTATTTGTATTTCATTATTATGTCTTGTTTTTGTTAGTATTATTTACCTGTTGTACTTTTTTAAGAATTGTTTTAAATTATTATTTTTTCACTTGAATTGTAAATCTATCAAAAATATTATAGTTTATATTTAAAATAGAAATAAAATTTGTGCATGTACGAACCCTATTTTTTAAAAATTATACTTATGTTATTGTTGTTGACTTGTTGTATATTAGTTGGGATGTTAAGCCAGAGCTCACTACAATAATTGCATAATAATGTCAGTGTATAATAGTCTTTTCGAAAGAATAGTATATAAGTAAGTGCACTTTATCTAAAAGAGTACAACTAATTTATACGATATTTATGGTTTGTTTGGATAGTAATATAGAGCTCGTTTCTACAATCAGAGAAAAAATTATCTTATATTAAAAAGGATGCTTCTGATATAACTATATTGATTAAAAGAACTATGTAGATCCTTTAAAAATTTATTCCATTTCATTAAATAATTTGATAAATCTTTTGTAAAGGAAATTAATCATTTCGATAATATATCATATCAGTTTCAGTAATACATGAATTATTATATAGTAAACATTGTTATAGGGATTTGTATGGTTGTACTAAATTTATACTTTATACTACTAGTTACAAGAATTAGCAAATCATGAGTGACATTTAAAACTTTATCACTAATCTTATCAAGAAAAAGTCACCTATTAAATAATTGTTTTAGTCTTGTATAAGAGACTTTATAAAGTCAATGTTAGAGCTTCTTTTTACTCGTGAACTTTTGGGTTGAAAACGAGTCTGCCTTGTTGTTTACGTTCATAGCAAATTAAAATTATGAAATGTAGCTATGAGAAAGCCAGGGATCCTTAATGATCATTAACAAATTGTTGTTCTACTTAATTTGAAAGTTTATTTCTCAATAATTTCTATCTAGTCATCAAAACATAAGCATAACTCGTGCAAATACATATATCAAGTCATTATATTGATCAATTTTATCAAATGTGTAATTGTATAACTCATATTATATTTATGTTTTTTGGAGTGCAACTTTAGCTACCTTGAGATTTAAGCTTAGTAATTATCGTTATACTATCAAGCTGATCTAATTTAAAGTTGAAGTGCATTTGTTCATACTTAGCCTTTAGATCAAATTTTAAATTGCAATACAGACGTACTAAAATCTCCTTCTAATGACGAGATTAATTTCTTTTTTATTTAAAATAAAAATAAAAACTGACTTTCAAAAACAAAGTGCCTGAATTGTACTCAATATTTCATTGTTGACTTTTGGCTCAAGGAGAATGGTACTCCATAAATAAGTTTGTTTATGGAATTAATATTAAGGATTTATGATTTTCCTGATTGAGGGATTAATTGCATTTGATATCCATGCATGCACCTACCTTAATTATTGTTATTTTTTTTGTTTTACTTTTTCTTATTTGTTGATTAATTTGGCTCTCCACCAACATACACGTCATAATTATCCTTTTGACGATCAAATTAGGCAAAATGCCTATTTCAGATACTCCATTGTGATTTGTTAAAAGTCTAAGATCCTCCATTAACGAGTCCAATACTCTTTTTTTTTTTTAATTATCTACTTTTTGAATTTCTTTAACATCTTTAATTTGAAAAATCAAGTGCAAAGTTATTAGAGATAAAAAGAAAAAAAAAGGAAGCAATGTCTCGATATATACTATGAGATTTACAATCAACTTGCAATTTTTGTTTTGTATAAAATATAAAGGAACCGTGATATGTGTGGTCTTTAGTCTTAATTAATCATATCATTATGACTTATGAGAAGTATATATTATATTATAATTAGAATAATTCAGAATCCCATGCCAATAAAGTGGCCGACCTGATTGCTCTAACTATAGATGCGCATAAACAAGTAGAATAAACCCTAGTTATAGATTAACCAAATGAAAAATTCTAATATCAATATTATTGACACTACTACAAAGTACCAATTCATTGATTAGTTTAACTTATCAGTCCGTCTCCGTCATAATAGTTACATAATATTTAATAAAATATATATATAAAAGCGTGACAAATAATATAGTTTTAACTTTTTTTTACGTACTTAGTTGAGCGGGTGTAATTTAATCATATATATTTAAAATTACTCGTTACCTTGTATGACAATTGACATAATTTTATTATCGTAAACACAATGTATTTACCAAAGAAAAAACACATTATTTTGAATGCCATTTCTCATGTATATATATATAAGATCAGATAAAGTTCATGAACTTTTTCTTTTTCATTTTTTGAATAAAACAGAAGTAATATTAGTTCATTTTGTTTATTCTTTTATCATTTCTTTGTTCCTCAAGATCGATCAACAAGAAAAAGAATGAAGATGAAAGAGTATTTGAAAGTGATGATGTTTTTTGGTTATACAAATAATTATAACTAACTAATTAAAAGGATAGCTAAACAGTATATCATAAATCGAATTTCAATAATAAAAGGGAGGAAGTAACATTAATATAATGAAATGGTGAGTTGTCCAAATTAAGGTTTAAGAAGAGAGGTTAATTGGTGATTAAGAGGGAGGTGAGCACGTGGATGGGTGAAGGAGAATACGTGGCCAACATACAATGTCAAGAGAAGAGCACGTGCAGCCTAATGTGGTGGTGACCTTTGGGAATAACGAAAGGTCATTTTTAGTTGTACTATAAGCGGAGACCTGCAGCCGGGCGGAATAGCGGCTTCCCCAAGTAATGCTTCAAACCGAATTAATCTTATCTACTCAATTAATATATCCATATGCTTACGTGGAATAGAGTCACATATTCATTCATGAGCTTTAATTATATATGACCATCCTCTTTTACTTCCATTAAAACTCAACTTGATGTTTTTCCAACGTGCTATCAATTAGCTGGCTGCTCCAACTCTCCCACAAATACGACCCTACGATTAATAATGCAATTAACCAGATGTTTGGATATAAAAATTATGAAATTTGAAGAAAAATAGTTGTTTCGTATTTGAATTTCAAAAAATTTATGTTCAAAAGTTTTATAAAATAATCTTGTCGTGAATATATTCATGACCAAATAAGCACTTAATTATCAATCTTTTGTATTATTTTTTATAACTGTGGTGTGTGACCATCAATACTAGAATAAATAAGAAGAAATTATCTAGTATATTAGTATCTATTGTGATGATAATTTGAATTTGAGACTTATGAATTTCAATTTATTTCATAGATCACTATGTCACACCCTTGATTTTCATATTTTAATTGTAGCTAGGCTTAATATATTGATGAACTTTTAAACTTGTCAATATATTTCACTTTGATACTTTAAATATTGTTTATTGCAAATGATCACATAGTGAGGTATTTATACTAGACACTTTCAGTTTAAGATTTTTAAAAACTTTTGAAACAAGTTAACTATCAAAATATGTTTCCTTCTTTAACTATACAAATTAATTAACACCAAATAGTTGTAAAACTTCAAGCTCTTCTAATTGAGACCGGTGTATATAATTAAATAATTAAAAATGACATATTTTATATGATTAATTTACCTATTTAATAACATGTGCCTTAAGATGAAAGTATTTTATAAGAATACATTATTATGTGTTTAAATGCTCAGTTGAAACAAGCTGGGCATGCATGGAGATGGTATTATAGATTTTCAATGTGTATGTTTGAGCTGTAATAAAACAAACGGAAACAAGGACCACATTATATGTATATATATATATATATATATATATCCTCTGAGTTATTCTCCACATTTTATTGTCATGTTTCTTTGTGGGCAGTCATATATTGTCCACACATTGATTTCACCAGATTATTGGAAACGCACCACCAATAAATTAAATTTTAGTTTCATATGCTTTGGACAATCTTGATAAGATTATAAGAATGGAAATTTTTCTAGTAATTTATTGCAGGGTCACATGTCTCTTGCGCTTATAAATGGTCCCTCTAAATTCAATTGTTTTCATTGATTTTGCATAGATATATATCAATCAATGAAAGAAACCAAAGTCATAAGGTGATCAAATTTTGGAAGCTAGCTTGGTTCCACCTTGAAAATTTTGACCTAATCTTTCAAATAAATAATTCATTAAAAAAATAAAGAACTAGATATTTTTTTATAAAAAAACATACACGTTTGGAGCAAGCTTGTTCTCTTTAATTTACTTTTTCTTGTCCCACATATGGGAAGAATAGATTATATCAATATTAAAAGGAAATGTTCTTTGACAAAATTAGACATTGAAACAAAAAAGTTTTTCAATAATTACTATTTGTAGATCTAGTTTTCTTCCTTTATTTCTTAAACCAAATAGGTTTTACTTTCTTTTTTTTTGTCAAAAGGATTAATAAGTTACTATTTCACTCTTGTCACCCTGCCTTGGGCATTCCTTCCTTGCAGCTAAGATAACAATTTGGATGTATATAAACTCAAAACCCCGTTAATTATTTTTTACGGTGCTTTCTCTATCTCAATCAATTAAAGCCAATGTAACAATTTGTAGTTAATTATTTCCATTGTGTGTACAATTATGTCATGGCCCGACACCCTGAACATAACAAGAAGGATGTAGATCGTGTTGTTCATTGAATCTAGACGATTTTCTTAAGTTCATTGAATCTAGACGATTTTCTTAAGTTCATTGAATTTAGACATTATTACTACAACTATCATTTTATTTACAATTATTCACATTATTATTAACTTACTACTAGTTGTAGTCGACAAAGGAATCCAAAATCCTGCTTATAACTAAATGTCTCTTTATACTATAATAGTATCACAAATTGTGTGAGATTTTTTTTTATTGGACAAATTAGTAAATCCAAATCTTGTGGAGTATTTTTTTTTTTTGGTCCACAAACTTTAGATTCACCAATTCGTGACTTAAGAAAGAGTCTGAAAGCTACTTAATTTTTTTTTAGATAAGGGTAAGGGAAATGGAGAGGGCATTATAAGTTTCAATTGTCAACCAACTGAATAATTAAGATTCTCCCGAAAAAATAATATCAAATCAATGCAAAAAAAAATGGAAGTAAACAGTTTATTTTGTTTATTTATTTTGCACTGTTCGTATGACAAATATTGAGAGACCAAGTAGAGTTAACGAATAGTGTCTACATCTAATATTTGTCTTTTTTCTGAATCTGGACATGTAGCTATTTCTTTAGTAGGATAATATAGGAAAATGGAATTAACTATTGTTTAAAAATAATATGAGATATCTTCCTTTTCTTTATTTTAGATTATCTGAAATGACAAGTGCTCTGCTCAAATTAAATAATACATTAAAATAGAGTTGGTATAATCTTGAGAGGTCAATGTACTTGTTTTCGAACGATAACTGGTTAAACTTTGAGCCTCAACTTGGTACAATGTACCATCTCTAATCGGAGTCTCCCTATGTTTGGTATAAAATCAAATATTTTTCATCGAAAATGTTTTTAGAAAAATATGTGGATTTTTTACTTGTGTTAGTGTAAGTAAAAAAAGTATCCCAAAAATATTTATATATAATCTAGAGAAATAGTAGAAGAGGTGGGGGTAGGGGTTGGGTGTGTGCGGTGGTGAATATGAGGAGGATACAATCTATGTGGAATATCATTTGTGGAACTTGTTTTTCCTACTTCTATTAGGCAAGTCATTCTCACTATTTTTAAGTAACTTATCTTCCTATATTTTTAATTAACTGAATACGAAAAAATTGGACAATATTTCTTCTATGTACCGAACACACCATTTCTATTTAGTAGTTAAAATTTTAGAAAAATCGAAACTATTGTATTTAGTGGTGTAGTACTTATTAAACAAAGGTCGCGCTACAAAGCTGTTAGCAAGCTAAGAAATAAGAACTTGGAGTAGATGTAGAAGCAAATAAGGAATAACATACAACTGTATCTACGTTATATCTGTTAACATTGTAAAAAAGTTTTTGACATTGTCATTGCAATTTAATTAATTATAACTAATTAGCACAAGCCCAGAGTGTTTACACCAAACTATGTAAATTTATGATTTTATGATGTGAAAATAAGTATTAATTAACCATGAGTACTAAGAATTTCTATACAAACACATAACTGGGCTGGTAAGTTTTTATTGATTATTTCACATTACCATATTAAGTTCATCTTGAAAAGTTATGTTGTGTTGGGCAGACTTTACGTTATATGTTTAAAAATTCTATACTTAATTTACCCAACGAAAAAGGACCAAAAACATCCCTAACCTATTGAATTTGGCAAAAAAAAATACTCTCCTTCCACTTATTGACCGTCAACTTTTTATTATATTTTTGGGCTTGAAAATGCCACTTGGGATATCCATGCAACCATCAAATAGGTACTTGCCATGTGATAGGGTCCATAAGAAACATGCAGGAGGACAAGGTTCCACTGTTTTCCAGTGTCATAACCTCGTGAAGAACAGGATACCCTGCCAACCATGTTATCATCAAAATGCCAGTCTTTCTGCTAAAATCCACTTTGTATGGACAGGAACCAAAGCAAGCAACAAATACACGGATAAGCAGATATGGCCAAAATGTGAAACAAAACAAGATAGATGTACTTGTGCATAGTTTCACATTCTTACCTTGCAGCAGTGTAGTAGATGATGCTCAGCAAATGTATGCAAAGAGTCACAGCTTGTTTTTTATTTGATCAATTGAACTAATCAGTCAAACTGATATACAACAACACTAACATTTACTCGGAAAACTGATTGTTACAAGGGTAGGCCAAGCCACATACATAACAGGCAAATTATGACAATCTATACAACACTCAGGAATCAAGATTTGTCATACAATATTATAACAGTAGAGCTAAGTAGGGACGTAAATCATAACAATTTATACAAAACTAGATTTATAACACATTTATATAAAACAGTTGCCATCTTACAGCATGGGATCTGCGTTGTTTTCTGCTTCTTGAATGTCTTCATCTCCCTCATTTTCTCCTTCAAGCCATTGTTCCAACTCATCAACTTCATCATAGTCATGCATATAGAGATCATCTGAATTATCCCATTGGCCAGTCATCCCCAGCTCCTCCCCATGAAAAACTATATGCAGAAATGGTCTATTCCTGGATAAAGCGTCCAGCACATCCCTGCTGACACTACTAGATACTCCTAACCATCTCAATCTCGGGAAATAAGGTTTCTTTAACCATTGGAATGAAAGCTGAGTTATACCTCCACAATTATAGAGATCCAACAGCCGTAAACTGCTTCCGTACCATCCTTCTTCATCAACCTTCATTGATGCTAACACCATAATTGAAGTATCACTTATCAACGGACATTGACGCATTCTAAGCTCCAGTAGTGGAATACGTCTTTTTGCAAGCAAAAGTATACCAGCATCAGATAGGTTTGGAATGTTTGACAAGTCCAATTCTCTCAATTCACAATTAGAAGATTCATCAAAGAGAAAGGAAATACAATTGTCAGTTAGTCTCTTGCACCCTCGTATGGACAATGATACCAGCGAACGCATTGCTCCTTTTGATAAATGGGACAATCCCATATCACTAATATCAGAACCATCAATCAGTAAAGCCTTCAATTCAGAAAGGTTGCTTATGGTTCGAAGGGCATCATCTCCAATATTCCTACAGTCCCTCAAGTCAAGCACACTAAGATTTCCATTGGAAACCAGTCGTGCAACGCCATGGTTCGTCAAAAGATTACACCATCTTAAACTGACATGTGTCAAAGTAAGTGAAGTTGCAGCAATGTCATGAAATACAAGATCAGTCAAGTGGGGTCCATGATAGATCCTCAGCTTGAAAATTTTTGAACATGAATGCAAAATTGTTCTAAAACCTGTGTCTGTAACCTGACAAAAACCACCAAGACAAATACTTTCCATGTCAGAGCATCTATCAGCCATAAGAAGAATACCAAGATCATTAACTCGCTTGAAGTAAGCTGGGAAAATCTCTTGACTTCTCACCAACGACAAATGTTTCAATCTCCCGTGCAGATTAATTTGTTGTATACCTGCATTGGTAAGATCAAACGCCAATCTTGGTTCCATAATTGGCGAGTCTCGAAGGTCCAAATGTGTCAAACAGTTGATATTATTAGTTATTGTGCTGATCATGGTGTCAGTAATATAATCCACTGAAAGACACAACTTCTGTATTCCTGGTAATATGGATGGCCGAATATGCTCAATTGACTGATATGGTGCCACAGGCGGGCTAAGCAATTCTGTCACCATTACCGAAGAAATGTAGCCCATTTCAAGAGATACCAGTGTTGTAGGGGCAATAGACCAAACACGGGCAAAATTGTGCCGCAAAAACATTGAGACATCAAACATCAGGATCAGTGTCTACAAAGCAAAAGAACACAGTTAGCACAAACTGTATCATTAGAAGCATAACAGGAACTGCAATAAACTCAGACCCTCCTAAATCTACCATCCTAGTTGCAAGAAGAGGTGGATAATAAACAAAGACCAGTTGATGAAAATAAAGGATGGTTCAGGGAACTTTTGCCATTTGCTTTCTGTGTGAGTACTTTCAAGTATCAGTTTTTTCATTTGTTGTTTGAACTTGTAAATTTGCGGAAAACTATTTAGAAACAGAAGGAATGTATGCACCATTCCCACTCAAATCTCTACGAATAAGCCAATGGTCAAAACTGCATGCGACATCCATATAAACCAAAAATTAGAACACAAATTTTGATTAGCTAACAGGAAAATGGATCCGAAACAAAAAAGAGTTGTGATGAAGGAAGTAAGGACCATATCAGATCAACTTATGAATCAACAGAAGGGGAAATCACAGGCTTAAGTGAAGTACAACATAGAGATTTCGATGGTGATAGTAGGCTGGAGGTTCAAAGAGAGAGGGACCAAATCCTTGATAAAATAATTGGCAACGAAATGGATATGGAGTTTTTTTTTTTTGAGATAAACGAAATGGATATGGAGTTGCTCTTCAGTTTCAGAGAAATCTGAGGTTAAACAGATTTATGAAGGAATCTCATTACTCCTAAGTGTAAGCCCGAGATTCATCAAAATCAGCGGTAATCCTAGAAAACAACCTAGGTATTATTTCCAATATGAGTCATTTTGAAGCCTATGTTATCTAAAAGATCTAGCAAAATTATCAATCAGAAAGCTGCCAATAACTTCACCATTTGCCTGTTTATGGAGGAACAGAAAACAAAAGATCCATACTACTCTACATAAACTTGCCAGTTTATGTGTCCGTCCCTCCCTCAAGGTTTTGGCAAGTGGGAGAGTTAAAACGCCAAAAACCAAAATAATGTAACTGCATTTAATTTGTGGTGCCTAAGAAGATCAAAGCTAGTATTTGTGACAGTTTGTATGCGTCTCGACTAATTCCACAGGGTATGTGCTAACTCCCGCAGAGGTGCTGAGCAATTCTGTCCACCAAGGCTGTCTAGGCAGAGACAGATTGGAAGAAATCACCAAGCATTTTTGCCTCCACTGTGATTTGAACTTGAAATCTCATGATTCTCAACCTACTTCAGTAACCACCGGGCTACATCCTTGGGTGAAAAAATTGTAGTTATATGAGATACTTATTTCCCTAAATACAGTGGAACAATGGGTGATGAAAGAGGAGAGTGGAACAAAATAATAACTCCTTACTAATAATACAATGACCTAGTTGACCTTTCCAATGTATCCACAGTGGAGTTACAGAGTTATTTTGCAAAAGGTTAAAAATGAGGCAGCCTTCACAAAGTCCCACCATATCTACCACTCTTTATTTTTTTTGTCAGGATCTACCACTCTTTATTAAAAAGCAGATGTAGGAGAGCAAGCTAGATCTATAATTGATAATTTTTTTGTTCCATTTTAACGACACTTCGTTTTTGTCAAATTCTTGATGATGAAACAAAGCATTCAAATACCAAACTTAAGCATGGTTGGATGTTAATAAGGTATTAAACATAGTTGAGAATAATATCAAATTATGTTAAGAGATGTAACACACTATGAACTTGTCTATCAAGTATGACGATAGAAACTTCTTCAAATACCAACTTTTCATCAACCTCCACTACTTGGGGTGGAATCACATGTGAAGGGTTGTGCACATACTGTGAGAGGAGGATGATGAAGCGGACATGCAAAGACGAAAGTCTGCAAATATGGATCTAACTCCACCAACTTAAAATAGGAATCAGAGACTGTCAGACATTCAATATTTAAAAACTCTTTGATTTTGACATTTTCTATTCTATGACGCTTAATGTGGAAATGTTCAGGCAAAGATGTGGACCACCTTCTCCTAAATTGTCAAGTGGAACTAGTTTACAGTGCGATTTTGAGATGGTTTGAGCTGCAATGGATTATGTCGGGCACAGGGGAGAAGGCACTCTCCAGTTGGACATTTAGAAGAAGGAAGGCCTGAGCATGTGGGTGATGTTAAGAGTCTTACAATGGTGGAAGAATTGGTTGTAAGTCTGCTTACCTGGTCTAGAACAATCTTCACCTCATGAGCTAACTTTTGGGTTGAGTTAGACTCGAGATTCAATGCTCAATTAAACATTGTCAATATAAATGAAGAAAGTAGTCCAAATGTATTCATAAACAAAAAGTGTAGAGGACTAGCATTGTCATGTGATAATTTATTTGCTTAACTTGATATGCTACTTCCTCCAAATTACAAGCATACACATTGTCTGATTTTCATCTGAACAAATTTGGCAATAAGCCAATAGCTTCATTTAAGAAAACTAGAGGAGCGAATCGGGATTAGATACCCAGTAGTCCTAGCCGTTAAAAATTGCTAGACCCATCTATTAAATTTATTAAAAAGATTATGATCTATTCCCCTTATCCCTCAAGAAATAAGTTAGGCGGAAGTTCGAAATGCTTCAGTCTTTCTTAAAACCTGAAGAAAGAAAGAAAAAGCAAAAGAAATCTCAAAATTCCAATAGTGAAACGCTGGACTGATTCCCCACCCCCTAACCTTTTCTGATCTAGCAAATTACTATTATGAGTTTGGATAAGGTATGTGCACCATTGGTTACTATTAGCACAAACAATGTGAAGTGAGAGAACTAAAACAGAGAAACTCATCCAGAATCCACCCTGGCATAAAGGCTGTGATAGAAACCGTGAAAGGGAAGAACCTTGGCAAAATGGAATATTTTCTTTAGGACGGTTACACCATTGATATTTCCCATCTAAGTTAGAGTTACAGTAGTACCACTTTAAATGCTATGCTTGGGTTCAATTTTTTCATTTGTTTGATAGGCTGTTCAAACAATATCTTAGCTAATGTTTTTCAATTTAAAAAAAATGTTGATTAACCCATTTCTTTGTATTGTGAGGTAATGGCTTAGCCTATTTATTATCCTAATAACTTAAATTTTTACTATGCCACACTTTCAAGAAGCCTTACTTCCAGCTGAGTGCATCCGCCAAATAAGACCTCTAGATCAGATACATCAATTGATCTGCCTCTCTTCTCCGCCAAAGAGCTCAAATAAAGAAACCTGAGGAGAAAAATTAAAGATAACAAACAAGCTAATGACCAACTGAACAAATCATCAAATGAGTTTTCTGTTTTTCTTTTTTTTTTTCATGATTCATTATACAAGCTTAAACTAGACTCCATTTCATTCCACAATAAAGAGAAACCAAAAAAAGTTTCATACATGGATTTAGAAAGAGAAAATAAGAAAAGCTTTAGAGAGAAATAACCTGAGGTCTTTACAGTACTGGCCGACCTGAGACAGAAGCCTTCCACTGAAATCAGCGCAGTTATGAAGGCAAAGCTCTTGTAAAGTCGGCTGAAGAAGACAATCAAGGGATGAATCATCAAGTCGCATGCAATCTACCTTCAAGCTACGAAGGTAAGGATTGGGAGGTAGCAACGGCCTTATATATTCAGCAGGCGGAGCAATATCCTGATAAGAACACGCTAACTTAGAAGAGTCGTATGTAGGAGGGGGTCACCAGGTTCACGTGAACCCATGTTCCCCTCCTAAAATCATATATAATAGTGTTATATTTATAATTTTGCGTTAAATATAGATGTGTGAACGCACACTCGAAGTATCATGTAATGTGACAATGATTGGGTGCACCTCTTAGTGAGGTTAGAAATTTGAATTTTATATCTATCTTGTTTTATTTTTCTTTCTAAAATTGGATAACACCTCTCTAAGTGACTATTGATAGCACTTTTGGCATTTTAATTAATTAAGCATTTCGATTTTGGACCTATGATTTTAAATTTTAACTGTTTTCAATGATAACAACTTAAATCTTAAACCGATTAGATCCACATTTTCATAATAGTGCACCCATCATCCCGAAATCTTGGATAAGCCTTTGAAATAAACTTAGAGAACAAGAATTGATGATAAGTCATGTAGAAGAACATTAGAAATAGACTTACGAGGAGATGAAAACTAGGAATGAAGCAAAGCATGTGTGAGGCACATGAATGGAAGGCCTTGCAAGTGCATGCCAGGGAACGAATGGAAGCTATGTCCAGCTTCGTCATCACAGTGGCCAATAGTGCTGATGGAAGAAGGTCCAGGCTCATCTGCTGGTGTGCACCAGAACCTGAAGACTTAGCCATTTTTCCTCTTTGCCAGACTGGACTCCGAGAAGGCAACAAATTGAGTTAATGTGCAGATGAGATGTAACTTGTGGATAAGGGCTCGAAACTTGACAATGTCAGTTGCTCCAATCACTTTGTTACTGGCAATGGAAAGAGGATGTCAGATACTCTTTCTCAGGACAAACAAAGCAACATTAGTTGTGTTTCTCTTCTGTTTAGTTACTAGAAAAAATGCACAAAATCTACAGAGAAATAATTATATATACTGTAACCTCCATTTATGAGAAGCTCCTATCAAATTTCAAAAGACCCAAAAATGGCTCAATCCCCAAAGGAAGAAGAGTCCATTTCTCACTCTTAGCGTACACACAAAATAAGTTTAGCTTTTCTGATAAATAGAAAATTACCCTAACTTCACGAGTCGGGAAGCAGAACAAACACACCTGATATTTAAAGTCAACCAAACAGGATTATTTCAGTTTAGTGATTTCACAACCAAATTAGCTAATAAGATGTTAACATGCAGATTCTAATGCTAAATTTACAACAAGATCCACTGACTAATCTCTAACACACACATAGTTTCCAATAAACCATCGCAAGTTAAGAATCTGAAGTTATTCAGTTGGAAATACACATAGAATTTACAATCTGGTGGGAGAAATAAAGCACGAAAGAGGCAGAGAAGGAAAAAATATAAATTTTACCAGATAACTTCGCCGGAGAAGATAGATAGAGAAAATTGTCACCGAATTGTGGAGTTTGAGGCGCCGGTGGAGTCGGAGATGAGTGAGGCGATTGATGCTATTTAACCTCTCTTTGATGCAAATGGACACATCTTCTTAACTTGCGACAAGTGACAACCTTAATAAGTAGTAAATATTTTTTCGATCCTATAGATATACAAGAAATTACAATTTATAGTTTTTTTTTTAAATTTTTTAATATATAAATTTTTATTTAAAATATCGAATTCATGTAATCTAATTTAACTTTGAAAATTAGTCATATTACAATTTATAGTATTTTTCTTATAATTTTTGAATATCTAAATTTTTTATTTAAAATATCGAATTCATGTAATCTAATTTAACTTTGAAAATTAGTCATATTGACTTTCGAACCGCAACATGACAAATAAAAGTGGATGGATGGAGTAACTAATGTACTTTACTTTTTATTAATTTTTAAATTTGCCTATTTATATATTTTTAATTCTAGAATATAATACTTTGATATTTTTCAATCAATTACATATAAATAACTATTAATCAATATTAAAAACAAAATATACTATTAAATTTTGAGAGGATGGTTTTATAATGTATTGAATAAATTTTGCAAATACTCAATATCCTTCGTTACTGAGAGTAAAATGCATGTTTAAGGTTTACATATACATTGTATTTTTTGTTTCATTAGTAAATGACGCAAAAAATCCTTATTGTACTCCTTTTGACAGTTTTGTTAAGTGTTTTGATTAATTATCAATTTATCATAATAGTATCTCTCTCGTTTTGGTTACGATATTTTGGATTTAAATTTTAAAATGGAAAAATCCCAAATAAAAAATGTTTCTTCTTCAATGGAGATGTAAAATGCAACTCTAAATCAATAAGTCTCAAATATCAAATGGTTAACAAGCTGAAAATTATTTCAAATAATTACATTAGACAAGCAATAAAATAGAGCACACAATAACATTTAAAAACAATAACAAACTTAATATAATCTCATATATAATGCACACAACAATATTCAAAACAAATTACCCCACATTAATCCAAACAATGGTCCCAAACTAAATCCAAATACTCACAATAAAACAATAAAAACAGAAGAAACAAATCCTAAATAACAATAGTGTTATTAAGGACACACAATAAATTTAGTGGGTCGATTTTATTCTTTCATCTTTAAGTTGATTTATAACAGTGTCTATTGTTCATATTTTATTGAATACAAATATAATAGTAATAATTTAATTTGTGAAATGATTTTTAAATTTACTTTGCTTGATATTTTTAATTATATTTAAATCATCATGTTAATATTATATCAATATTTAATTTATATTTTATTCATCTATATATAATATTAATTGAAAATTTGACTATGTTATCTTAATATTAAAAGTGCATTGATATTTATCATTTTTAGTAATTTGACTCTCAAAAGTTTTTTTTTTTTATAAAATTAGTCAAACACTTTGTTTATCCAAAGCACTTTTCAAATGAATTGACCAAATACAATTTTTTTTCAAAAGTACTCTTTTGAAAAGCTATTTTAAAACAGTGTTCTTAAAAATAAACAATTTTTAGCGATATTATCAAACAACTCTTAGTCATAATAGATAGGATTTATAAAATAATGTGTGAGAAAATTAAAAGTGTGAATGATGCAATAGTGAGGTAGAAAAGCCATAAGAAGTTATTTCTATCGAATACATAGTGATCTTTAAAGTTTTGGAAAAATCAAAATAATTACTTCTCTTCTGATATTTAGAATGGACAATTACTTTAAAATAATTATTTTTAATATGCATGATAACTATTGTAAGTTTTAAATTTAATTTTGTAGTTATCGAAATTTTTGTCAACATAAATGAGTATTTTTAAAATTAATTTACATCTACAGAAAACGAGCTATCACATTGAACATGGTTGATCATAGTTAGATTAGTAAATAAATTTAAACGGATACTATTTAAAGAACAGTGGGAAATATCACAAATGTGTAGTTATAGTTTTAAAAATTCCATAACCAATCAACAATGAAAAGAAAAAATATTAAATAAAATATTTATGAGTTCTTGATTGTCGGGAATAATGCGACATTTTTTTATTTTTTTTAAAAAAACCATTTTTGGTCCACAGCTGGACCTATTTTATTAACTAAAAAACAGAGGAAACTAATTCCTTACAGTTTAGGCCCAAATGGTCCTTCCAAAAACAAATCAAGGAATCAACGTTTCCTAATTTAGACATTGTTCAAAGAAGTGTTCCAGACTTTCTCAAGCTTGCTATCATACGAGAAGCTGAAGCTCCGCTTGGAATTTCCAACTCCATCCATGGTTGTGGGCGCCATCTTTCCAAGGTAAGTTTCTACTCTTTCTTTCCTTCATCCTGATCTCCTCCGATCTGACTTGCCTTGACTTCAGGTGGGCTGAGTTCATCCTTGATGAGTTGAAGATCCATCTTCGTAAGTTCACCCTCCCTCTATTTTCCTTCCCTTCCCTTCTATTTATCATTGTAACCAATCGTCTACCGTGCCGATGTAGATCTTCGTGTTCTTCAATGTTGACGTTTGGTTCGGGCTGCTGTGTTGGGAGGCTCCATCTTCTTTTTGGTGTAACTTGCTGGTAACTAGGACCACTAGCTAAGTTACATATTTTCGTTGTCCTCTCTTTGGCAATAATGCTTGTGCTGTTAAATTTGAGCTTGTGTAATATGAGACTTGTTTTATGTTTATCACTGTTGCGTGCCTGTTTTTTCCTCTTCTGCTGTTATTTCTGATCTGTATCATTGTATATTTATTTTCCTCGTCCTAATTCTGAGGTTAAGAATTTGTGCTTTGTCAATGTTTATGCATTTCCTTATATTTGTTGGTAACTTGTTAAAGCTGTGATACTCCTTCTTCTCTTGTGAGTCTATGACTTCATTCGCCAAAGCATCTACAACTGTGTTACCTTCCCTGAATGTATGAATTACTTGTCCTTGCACTGAATGGAGTTTGACCCTTATATCTTCTATTAGCTCTATTAGTTCCCATGAGAACTTCCATTCATTACCTTTTAATCATTTTCTTGAGTGCTAAAGAATCTGTTTCGATCGTCATTTCTTTTAGACTATAAGACTGACAGAATTCCAAAACTCCCTTAATTGCCAATGATTCTGCTTCTGTATTGGAGGTCACTCCTCTAGCAGCTGCATAAATCAGGTCCCACCTCTCATCCCTTGCACAGAAAGCCAACTAGCTCTTCGCCGGATTACCCCTACACACACCCCATCAGTGTTGCATTATACCTTGCCTCTGTCGGGAAACTTCCAAGTAACACTATAATAATGTAATCTTGGTTTGTACTCCTTCAAAATTGTAGCAATGTGAGGCCAACTTTCATTGCCTATTTTAATCCAAGGGGTACAAAGTTTTGACATGCTTCCTAATCATTTCCTGCACTTGGTATATCATGTGACTGAAAGTCACCTTTCCTCCATGTTTAATCACATTCCTCCTCTTCCATAGAGTCCACATTATGATTGTTGGAATGGTTGTTTGCATGCTCCACCAAGTATTTATGAGGTGTTTCAAAGTCATTTCTTCTATGTCAATTCCTGCACAAATAGCAAATTGCCTCCATAGCTATGGGTGCTGTTAGAAATAAATGTGTCATGGTTTCTTTTGTCTTTTTCTCACAACACCACCATCTGGACACAATATTGATCTTCATTCTCTTCAGACTGTCATCCGTGGCTATCCTCCTCCCTCTTTTCCTGCTTCTGCCTCACCAGATCCCAGGTTGATTTTAATAATGCGACATTTTTCACCAATACTTCTAGATTTTCTTCTTGGGTGTTATTATCATCAATCAAGTGCTCTTTTTTGAGATTTATTTAATTTTACAATTTTTTTCATTTTCTTTTTTTTGTAAGAACGAAATCATATTTTCTAGTTGACATATTAAATTAATGAAATTTTAATAATAACTAAAACAATATACTTATAAACTAAGAACATCAACTATTAAGTCGTAATTTTACTATCTTTAGAAAAATTACTCTTTGAAATGTTCGAAATATAAAAAACAATTTGAGAAAAATACTTAGAAAAAGAGTTGCTACTAGATTTTTAAAGAAATTAAAAAAACTTAATTTAAAAGACTCTAACAAATTTAAGTCTTCAAAATTTTAGAGAAAAAGGGTACAAGGAGACATTTACGGTTAAAAAAGATTTTTAAGCATTAGAATTGTCCACTAACACGCAGTTCTCCTACAACTTGACTAAAATATTTTTTGACCAACTCTTTGTGAAAAGTAAAAAGTAATCAAGACATAAACCCTTCAAAAGATACTTGAAATAATTTTATTTTTTTTAAAAAAAGATAACCTTGTCAAAATGATTGCGTAGAGAAAGTTAATTAAATAAAATCATTCAAATAAAATGACTCTTCATAACTAAATGGTTCATCTTTAGGGGGGTTTGATTAAGTTTTAAATATTCAAATAAAGCATTCAAACAAAATAACAATTCAATATTTAAAGCCAAAAATGTCCAAAGAGGACTGTTTTGTGCCCAAAGGTCAGGTTCTGTTTGCCTGGACCGACTTTGGACCTTCAGCTGCTGATCGTCTTGGGTTTTGACCCATTTTTTTCGTTCTTGTATACAACCCATTTTTCAACTTTCAAAATCGGGATATTTGCTTCCAATCCCTACAATTCAGCTTCCTTAGACCCAATTCGCTTCTTCTCCATTTGAACTCGAAACAATCCGACAAGCAAGGGATGAGTCCAAAGTGAACTCGAAATTGGTGTCACATGAAAAATAAAAAAATAAGAATTAGAAAAGAGGCAAAACTAAAAATCAAGGATACAATGACTTAACACGGATCATAGTCTTAGCAAGACAGGTTAAACAAAATTTAAAAAAACTTATACATTACTCTTATTTAGGTAATTCTAATGTTAACTTTGGGGTACATTTGTAAACTAACTTTTCACATGTGTATCCACTATTTATGCTTTCTTTCATTGTTCATCGGTAGAATCTACCGTATGCTCTAGATTTGTTCTATCACTGTTTTTTTGATGTTGCTCTAATCTTTGGTTACAATAAGTTTTAGTTCCCCCTTCTCCCCCAATTTTTCGGTTATGTCTCTTAAAAAGAACCTATAAATGGTAGTTTTTTTCCATTATTCTTTGGATTCTTAGGTTGTGTATCATAAACTATATGTAAGTTTCCTATGCATGTTTGAAAATAGAAATAAATGTATACAACTTTGATGTACAGAGTGCATCTATGGTGGTTTTTGTGGTGATTTTACCGAGTGTCCAGGTGTGCTCAAAAGTTGAATAACAACAAGCAGAGCTCTCACTTCGAATCTGCTTTAAACTCTTTCCCATCTTATTTTCTTTGACTGCTTCAAATCTACTTTTGGTAAGTTTCTAAGTTTTTCATTTTAATTGCTCTGGTGTTTTTATTCGTTGTTTTTACTGGTACTGGTGGTTAAGGATCTTTCTCCTTCACTCTTTCAATATCAAATCTCTCTTCGAAATGTCTATCTTAATCTATCTTTGCTTAACTATTGTTTCTTGTAATCGAGAACCTTTTGACAAAATAAAGTTAAATTCTTAGGCGTAAAATTTCTAATTCAATCCCCCTTATATGAATTCAATACAAGAAAATGTGCAATATTGTTTGTTTGAATCATGAGAATCCACAAGCTCATGAAATGTCCTGTTTGTTTGAATCATAAAAACCCACATGTTCAAGATATTATAAGCTAAGAATTATTTCAAGTTGTACTCATATATTCCACATTGATTGGTTTCTATATCTTCTATGAGGTTGCTGGAAAAATAACCATTTTGTGAACTCTCTTTGTTCATGATTACTATTTATTCCTAGTTTATTTCAATTTAAGACATTATTAGCATAGACTCATCAACCTTTGCTATGAAAATTCAATCTTGAAGGATTGTTGTTCTTTAAGTTTTCACTTTCTTCTTTTATTGAATTCAATGGACAGTTCTCTAAGGAGCTGAAGATATCTTCTTCTTTTAAGAATAACTTGTGTACATAGGACTCATCAACCTTTGCTATGAAAATTCAATCTTGAAGGATTGTTGTTCTTTAAGTTTTCACTTTCTTCTTTTATTGAATTCAATGGACAGTTCTCTAAGGAGCTGAAGATATCTTCTTCTTTTAAGAATAACTTGTGTATCCAATCAATTGGGGCTCCGTACTTGTGATAATTTCTTTCCTTTTCTTGTAGCTGTTTTGTTTTGAGGATAATTGAAACTCAAGACACAATTTAATTAGCCTTATATAGGATGAATGTGATAGACAGGTTCTAATAGCAAACTGACGAACAATTTATCATTTAAATCTTATATGAAGTGAAAGGATCCTTAGCTTTTGATTTGTGATGAATTTGAATGAAATAGGACTTCATATGTGGTATTGATGTTTTCTATTTCTCTCAACTTTGATTTGTGATGAATTTGAATGAAATAGGACTTCATATGTGGTATTGATGTTTTCTATTTCTCTCAACTTTACCTGAAGTTTGCATTTTTATCCTCAAGCTAAGTTTTCTCAAACTTTGGCCTAATTTATGCTCATTTCCATTCTCGGGCTAATTAAAATTTCATTTAGCTAAAACTATCGTAATTGGTACATCTTCATCTATTTAGATTTAGTAAATTAGTGAATCTACCAACAAAGGCTGTAATCTTCTTCCTTTACTTTTTTCAGCTACATCTATCTCACTCAACTTCTATTTCTACTTTTCAGATTTTTTAAAATTTCATTTAATTTTTCAGCTGTTTGAAATCATGTAGACCTGGAGATGAAACTTTATATTCTTGCAGCAGACATCTTATGGTTGTTACTTCATACACATGTAATCTTGTAGCATACGCTTTGTGGTGGTTAATTATTGCAACGTAACAATATTAATTCTTACTTGTGTTCTCTTTATAGGTTGTGGGTTTCCAATTTTGAGTTCATTTCAAACAAACACAGGGTGTTCTTTTTAAATTTAGGTGCCATAATACCTCAATGCCTTCTCAGATGTGTCCTTGCGTTTTTGTGATGTTTGAGTTAACTGTAAGAGTGGTTTAAGAAAATATTGATTATATTAGAGGAGAACATAGAGTTGCAGCTAATGGTTCAACTCTAGCACACAGATTCATTTCACAAGTTGTCCTTTGATTTTGCTAAATCTAAACAGGAAACAACATATCTTGCTTTGGTGATGATGCGGGACAACCCCAGAAAATTATGCTATTGATGTCCCATTATTTGAATGAGCAAACCTAGCCAAAATAGTGGTAAGAACAGAATTATTTATATGACTCTTGAATTACCAAAGCTTGATCTTTAATAGGTTGTAAAGGAGCATGTTATGTCTTGGAAGAGAAGACAACATGCAATGACTGTCGGAATAAATACCTGACATGTAATGAACTCAACAAGTTTTCTATACGTACTTCTAAGGAAATGTTGTAATACTGATATGATGTTTCTCATTTGTCTATATTGGGCCCGTGCTAGCACGGGCATTTCCATCTAGTAACTACATATACCCATGAGAATGCATAATCCACCTACGGCCTAACAAGTTGGAATACGGATTAAAATCATTTAAATGCTCAAATTAATATGATGTTTCAGAAAACAGTAGTAAGGGAATTCCGTGGAGACATTTTATCTCAAATACATATTCACAACAAGACACACATCTTGAAGGCACAAACTTATCAAAAAAATATAAAAGTAGTCCAGCTCAATTAATATATGAGAACAAAAACAAATGATAGAATTAAGAGCAGTTATCTCTCAATTGATAATTCTAAACATGTATCACCAAATCTGTTGTAGTAATAGCAAGCGTAGTGATAACAGTAGCATGAGACTTTAATGACCCAATATCCCAAAGTAGCAGTGATGGAAATGTAACAAAGAGCTTACCAATTGAAAATCCAATGGTGATGAGTGAATGAGAAAGGAAATTATGCAGAGACTATGACATGGAGTATATAAATTCCAACAGGAAACATAACTTTAAAGGAAACAACATGTCTAGAAGATTTAAACCAAAATGTAAGTTCGGACCGACTCTTTTCCGAATAGATCTAGACATATAAGATGAATGGAATACCTTCATGAATGAATATGGAATAGCATACATAAGACATAAAAGACAATGAATGATTATATATAGCAATAATATAGCAAAGTCATCAATTATACATATAAGAAAATGCATCAGTGATTAGAAACTCAAAACGAAAACATGTTCATTGCCACTTCTGCCCTATTTCACATATAACCAGATTAACCCGAAGTCAAACATAACAAATACACAGCTAATGCATTGAATGTAAAATCAACCAATATGAGATAGGAGAAAAGAGGAAGTTACCTTCTTTGGAGAAGCGAGACTATGACGACGACTTTGAAGCGACTCCACTACCACACAAGAACTTCCGAGAGTTTAGATGAACGATCTAAAAGCTCGAATGTATTTCGGTATCTACTCCCGTTCCTAAATCCTTTAACGAGCTGTTCTTACTTCTATCTTTTTTCCCACTTCTTCCTCCAACGTATATATTTTTCTCTCTATCAATTTCTACACCCTTTCAATGAAAAGGGAGGAGGCTATTTATAGAGGGTGAAGGGACAGATTTTTTTAGGGTTCTTAAGAGATCAGGTTGGTACGTACTCTCAACGGCTTGTAAAGGATGGTCGTCCGATCTTGGAGGAAGGACGGAGAACATATGAGATTGAGACACCTGGATTCTTCAACGGCTCTTTGAACGAACGGACAAGGAAGAGGGACGCGCTGGGCTCGAGGTCGCGATTTGCTGCTGTTGTTCTGGGTTTCGATTTACGGGTTTGCAGTTTCTCGCTAGGAAGAAACATACAGGGGTCGGGTCGGTTTGCTATAGGGTCTTTTGGAATTGTATTGTATTAAGGAATTGTTGTTGGTATTGAATTGGATTTGTGGGCTGGGTCTTTGCAGATTGAATAGTGGGCTGGGTCGGGTTACTGATTTGGTATGCGTTTGTATTGTTGTATTGTAGTTGTTGTGGTATTGTATTGTTGGTCTTGTTAGAAGAATTGGAAGGGAAACCTGGGCCGGTTGGATTTCTTTTTGAAAGCAGTAGGCTGCTGGAATTGCTGAATTGGGTCACTTTGAAATGGCCCAAAACTGATCTTAAATATAGGTTGGAATTGATTTTAGAAGATGGTTAAGGATTGCAATTGTAGCCAATTTAAGAAATTAGTCAAATCAAATTTAATTAGTAAATTTGGCTAAAATTTAAATAAGACGAATTAATATAATCAACTAACGAGCTTCTTAATCTCAACGAAATAAAGTAATTGAACTTAAATGACTCAAAATTAAAACCATAATTTAAATTAAACTACTTTAATAAAATATTTAACTAAAAAAAAAGAAAATCTTTTACGATGATTTTTGAATATTCATAAAATGACATAATTATATACATAATTGTAAAAATATAGATATTTATGATTTAAAATTATCAAAAATGACAAAATTACTTTAAAAATAACTTGAAAAATATTTTGAATTTTATAAAATTAATATTTCAAATCGTTTGCAATTGAAGAAGCTCGATGATTAATATACAATGTGGAGGTCCAAAATTGTGTGTCAACATCAACAATTACAAATTTTCAAGAAAAACTATAAAATAAAGTTAAAATAACAAAACCTAGCTCAACAATTTCATAAGTTGATATAAAAATATCAAAATAGTGTTGTGTTCATTCAACATAATGATTGTTGCACTTTTTGAAATTTTGAAGAAGACACCAAAATTCTTTTTGTTCTTTTGTAACTTGTAAGCAACAATAACTCAATAAGTTTTATAGGAGAGAGTTCAATATTAACAGTAAAAAAATAAAATAGAAAATAAAAAGATGAATATATGGTAAGTAATCAAATTATTAGCAAATAATAAGGAAGTACAATCTCCTTTTCCCACGTAAGGAAATAATTCCCAAAATTCATTCCATTCCCTTAGGAAAGTGGAAATTAACCACTTTGAATAATTACCTCTTACCCGTTTTGTTTTAAAGAAATTGAGAAGTGCATATAAATTTTTATTTTTTTTAAATATGTATAAATACTCTTTTTTTTTTTAAAAATGGGGCCCCAAAATTATGGAGCATCAAACGATGGCTTTAATGGCCTAGGAGTTAAGACGGCCCTGTACAAGAGGTACCATATGATTTCTAACTCCCTTAAAAAATGAGTATTCCACATACTTCAATTCGATCTAACAAATAAAATATATATGAATCGTAATAAATTTATGTCATCATACGATAGTGGAAAATAAATTAAATATTAGATCTCGAGTGTCTTACAACTTAGGAAAAAAGGAATATCCCCACAAATGATAAAAATAATATTTGAAAATATTTCTGAGTTAAGTAACTTTATTACAGTATTTTATTTATGCAAATTTTTAGTTGAGACAAAAAATATGTTGGTCAAAATGCTATATATATATAATATTCTTGTAAATATTTTTTTTAAAAATAAGCAAAATAGCAATGAAAACTTAATTTTCTCTATTTGCAATTAATTAATCCAAATTTTGTTATCAGTCGTATTGGACGCGCACAAGTAAAATTCATGCTTTAAGGGTGTGTTTTGGAATGAAAGAAAATGTTTTCATGGAAAATGTTTTTTTGGAAAATAAGTAGATTTTTGACTTATTTTCTCATATTTGGTTGGTGAGTAGAAAATATTTTCCATTTTTTTTTAAGTGTTTGATTTATGAATGAAAACTATTTTTAAGAAAATATATTTTAATTTTATTAGAGAGTAGAAAATGATTTTTGAATTGAAATTGAAAATATATTTTTTAAAATAAACTTAATTTTTTTTGGGGAGGGTGGTGTGGTGGAGGGTGGGGCTGGGTCGGGATGAGATGGGGTAAAAATATAAAATTAAAAAAAATATTTTAAAAAAACAAACTTAAATTTTTTTTGGGGGGGGGGGGGTGGGGAGCTGGTAGAGGGATAGAGGGGGGGGGGGTGAAAAAATAAAAAATTGAAATATTTTTTAAAAACAAACTTTAAATTATTTTTTTTGGGGTGGGGGGGTCCTAGGGTGGGACCATTATTTTTGATAAAGGCATTGGTGCAAGTCGGAATTTTTTAAAAGTGTTTTTATATTTTTCTTGATTTTATATTTTTCGGTCATTTATGAAAAAAAAAATCTGACTTTTTTTTCGAAAATCATTATTTTTGACATTTTAAAGTTATTGGTGCAAGTCGAATTTTTTTTGAGGTGTTTTTATGAACACACTTTTAATTATTATTTTTTGGGGGGGGGGGGGGGTCGAGGGTGGAGCGGGAGTGGAAGTGGGGTGAAAAAATAAAAATTTGAAATTGGTAATAATTTTTTAAATCAAACTTTAAATTATTTTTTTTTGGGTGGTGGGGGGAGGGGGTCGAGGTTGGGGTAAGAAAATTAAAGTTGAAAAATATTTTTAAAAATAAACATTAAATATATTTTTTCAACAAAAATAATTGATTTTTTCAACAAAAACATTGTAATTTGAAGCTGGAGGAAAGTTTTGAAAAATGTCCTTAATTTTTTAAGGGAATTTATTTTCCTTAAATTTGAGGAAAATGAATTGATTTGGAAAAAACATTTTACCCAACCAAACATGAGAAAATTGGAAAACATTTTTCATTTATACCACACACACAAGGGTTTACATATACATTGCTATTTTTGTTTCATTAGTAAGTGACTCAAAAAGAACCTCCTATGCTTTTTCTTGACGTGTTTGTTAAGCATTTTGATTATTATAATAACTAGATTTTGGGTTCGGATATTAAAAATGGAGATTTCTTAAGTTGGTTCAAATAATAACATTCGACAAGCGATAAGATAGATTGACTGACACAACATTATTCAACAACAACACGAAATAACGATAAAACAAAAGAGAAGTTACCAAAGAAAAAAAAAAGAGAAGATCCAACTCAAGGATATGCCAGAATAACAGGTTCAATAGCAGGAATTTGCAGAATAGTGTGCCTACTGAATCCAGCTGCACTCAGAATATGAGCCCATTCTTTTGCAGTTCTCTCTTTCCCATTAGTTGTGTGAGCCATCATTATCATATCTAACATGATACCAACATCCTTGAGGCTTTTTCCTTTGTCTATTTTTTCATCAAGAACTGCCTCCACAATTATAACTTTTCCTGTGTCTTTTGGAATTGCCTCCATGCACTTTTTCAAGATTTGAATGCATTCCTCATCACCCCAATCATGTAAGACCGACTAATATTCACCAATCACCCCAAGAAAAAAAATATATAAATAAATTGAAATATGTTATAAGTTAGTTTGATCAGCTTATTATTATAAGATAAATATTTTAATTAATTTACCCAACTTACCATGAGGAAAACAGCCTGAGCTTTGGGAACAGAATGAAACATATCCCCTTCAACATGTACAACACCATGACAAGGAGGAGCAACAGACACAACATGAGGGAGATCAAAGTTAATCCCATTTATCCATGGAAATGCCTTCACCAACCTACCAAGAGTTGTTCCATTACCTCCACCAACATCCACCAATGAGTCTATCCCTTTGAATATTTCCGCACAATTATCAATAATCGCATGCATTGTCACCCTCGCATGACATGCCAGTGCGTCGTTGATCAGCTTGCTATGCTCCGGATTGGTTTTCGCATACTCCCACACGTCCTTTCCGTGAGCCGCACTAAATGCTCCAGTATTTTCTGTCGTATAATTAAATAATTAAAAGTTGTAAATAAGTTGATCACACAATTCAACAACGTACCATTTGACAAAACACGGGCACTGAGGTAGTGCCATGGGGCAAGCATAACTGGGCTACTTTCAAGTAAGACAAGTGCAGCCATGCTATTTTCTCCATCTCTTTTCAGCAGACGAGAAACAGGTGTTTGTACATAACCCATTTCGCCATTTCCAGTTGACACCAATTTGAATATTCCCCTGTTTATTAAGAACCTCAGGATCCGATGCAGGGAAGAAGCAGAGCAGCCTAGTGCAGAGGACAATTGGCTTAAGGGAACAGGTTCTTGATGGTTTTCCAAGAAATCAGAAATCCCCAATTCAATAGCACATTTGGCGACCGCCATTTCAGTGAAACCAGATATGCATCTCCATATATCCGCTTGAACTTGAGACTCTCCTTCTTGGATTAATTCATTTGTTTCTTTCGCCATATACTAAATTGCTGTGAGAAAGCTCAAAGAAATTGCCATTTAGTGCATGCATGCTGTAAGATAATTTAGCTCTTTATAGAATTATGTTCACTAGCTACAAGTTGGAATAGTAAGTAGAAAGGTGCCAATTTACTTGCTGATTTTTTTTCCTATTGACAAGGTCCGGAGGAAAATTGAATTTTCACGTGCCAATTTACTCGGCTGATATTCTTTTTCTTGAATTCAAAACTTGGAACTTGGAAGTCAATTGTATTTATAGATAGGAGGGACCTCTCCCATTTATTAGGAGGAGGGGACCTCTTTAGCTTTTTTATATATACTAGAAAAGTACTGCCCGTGCAACACGGGCCCAACATGTAGTTTTATGAAAAAAATACTGAAATGCACATTTTATGTTTCCCTTATTTCCAATATCCCTTTCTATTTCTAAAAACCTCTAAAATCCCTTATTTCTTTAATGCATCCGAGCTACATATTAATGTATCCGAGTTACATATTATGTATCTAATTTATTTTATAATGTATTCGAGCTAGTTTTTAATGTATCCGAGCTACATATTATGTATCCGATTTATGTTATAATGTATCCAAGATACTCTTTAATGTATTCAAGCTACATATTATGTATCCGGTTTATGTTATAATGTATCAAAGATACTCTTTAATATACTCGAGCTACATATTATGTATCCGGTTTGTATTGTTTTTTAAGGGATTAATGTAATTAAAAACTAAAGAGCTATAGATTGTAATTTCATATTAAAACTATGTGATTCCTAAAATTTATCCTAGTTTTATTCATGGTCTAAATTTGACTAATATAAATAAGGGAAAATTGTATATAATAGCAAACTATTAGTTCAAATTAAATGCTATAAACATAGTTTGATTTAATTGTACCACATAACAAATTGTTGCTATTTTCGTTCCCCTCTCTACCCTCTCCTAGATCTCGCTCGCCACTCTCACTTTATACAAACACCAATGTATACATTGCGTTTGTGTTTGTATAAAACGAGAGAAAATTGTATATACAAATACAAATGCATATATTTTCGACCTATACACTTATGACTATACAAATACGATCTTCCCCTGCCCAGATTTCTATTGTCTTTCTCGCTTTATACAATCACAGATTATACAATTGATTCTTTTGTATATGTATACCGAAACAGATTATACGATTGCTTTTTTTTGTATATATGTATAGCAAAATAGCCATAGCAAACATAAAGTTTGCTATGGAGCGCAATTATGCAAACTATAGCTATAACATACAAATATGATTTTTGTGTTTGCTATATGTGAAAGTTGCTCTATAAATAATCAAATAACATTTAAACACCATTATATAAAGGAAATAAAAATATTGCTATTTTGAAAATAGTATAGTTGTCAAATATGTTCGGTATATGTTTTATGAATGACATACTATTGGTTCTCTATATAGATTGTTATGCATATATAATAGGATTCTTTTATCTACAATTTGTGCATAACGATAGAGTTCTATATAGATCGTTATGCATATATATAGGCACATTTGAATTCATCATTTTCTATGAGTACGTAAGTGATGTCATCAACTTAGTAGACAACCTTTTTATTATAAAAAAACCAACATATGGAGAAGTTTAAGATGAATACTTGCAAAAGACAAATATATCAATCAATTAAAATATTAGAATGGATTCCAAACTATTCTGAAAGTTTTGTAACTTATACGAATAATATTCCTTATATTTACAACAATGGAGAAGAAAGAAAAAGTGTCTTACCAATCACAACACATATTGCTAAACAATGTAAAAAAAAAACCCACTAAGAATTCCAAATGTTTATTCAAATTACCAACCAAAAAAAGATGATTCAACTGTGGAAAGTGAGGTATATAAGCGTTACACCTGATAAAACACCGACCATTGAAAACTCAAAAAATGCTCAAAGCTTGTAGTATAAAGTTTCAGTTCCTCTATAATCCAAGAATCAGAAAGAAAATGTAAGATTAAGCTCTATGCATGGTTAAGTTCGGTAGGTGAGTAGATTACCCACTAAGAATTTAATTTTGGCCGCATTCATTTTGCCTCTATGAATGTGGCTCAACTTATCAAACTTATTGGAAGTACAAATGTATAGAGGAAATAGAGTCGTAAGAACTGTTGTTTCTTTTTTCCAAAAGGTGGATCGATTTTAGGCTATTGCATGAAATACCTCATAGATATTGAAATCTCAATTTAGATATTTCAGAATGGATACAGTTTGATGGTGTATGAATAAGCAAGTCTCGCCTTTGACCTATAATCTAATTGGTAGAGAAGTAACAACTACAAGTCTCCGGACCTATAATCAACAAGCTAGTCATTAGTCATGTTCACTTTGTTAAAATAGAAATCTATATTAACATCATGTACCTCAATAAAAAGAAATGAACCTTGAAACATAAAATTAACAAAAAAAAAAAAAAAAGTCGTCTACAATTGAAAGGTTAGTAAACTACAACAAAACCAAGAATACTCTTCTACAACATACAACATTTAGACAATGGCACGTCACCATTGACATATCGAGAAAAGAAAAAGGTTTAAATTAGGGAAAGGTTAACTGCATATAAAAAAATAAGTTTCTCGAACTCGGGTGTGGGTGTCTGATATAAGGGTGCGGATGGGATATGGATCCATGTATGGATACGGGTGTGGGGATTCGCCTAAAAATAATTCAATATCTAAAAATAGAATTGTAAAACCTAAATTATGATATATTATAGGCAGAATGGTCTGGTGGACCCTTGTACTTGTATCTGTTTGTATTGTGAACCCTTCTACTTACCATTTTGTCATCTGGACCCCTGAACCCATCAAAACCCAACATTTTAAACACTTTTTTTGATGTGGTATGGAGCGTGTTGCACAAACACGTACACATTGGCCAAAAAGAAAAAAAAATTAATTCACGTATGATATTATATTCCACGTGGCAAATGACTCACCTTAAACTAAGAATAGTCCTAACTCTGGCGAAATTTTCCAAACCTTCGCGACTTTTACACTTCTCTTCTTCTCCTCTCCGCAACGTTCATCTGTGATTTTCCAAACCTTCGCTCAGTTGAAGCTCAATTCCACTCCGATTTTCGTTGTAAGTTCTTGTTTTTTGTGTTAGTTCTGATCTTTTTCATTTTCTCGTGCGAATCTATTTGATTTAAGGGTCGATTGTCATTCGATTTTTTGAAATTTTTTGAGGATTCTACTTTGGTTTGGGTGTAATATTAGTGTAATATGCTTTCTTAGTTGATGTATGACTTTGAGTGACTTCAATAGTATATTTTGTGAATTCGAGTAGATTCTAGGGTTTATTCGTAAAATCCCAATTTTGACTAAAATTAATATTTTATTTCTGGTCAATTGTCTTGGGTATTGATAGTGTTAGTGGAGCATTATTACAACAATTACAGTCATGGTAAGTTAATGGCTTTAACTGTTACAACAATTCATTATTTCCTTAAAAAAATTAGGGATTTTTGTGTTACAGTCATGGTAAGTTTATGGTTTAATTGTAGTTATTTATTTATTTTTGCCTTTACAGGCATCGTAAGGTAATGACTTTAACTATAGTGACACTTCAATTTCACTATGGGGGCTGTTTTGTATCTAATCCTACTTTAAGGTATGTCAATGGAATCACTAGTGTTGAAAAGATTAATATAGATGTAGATGAGTTGCATATTATGTTGTTTCATAAAAAAGCAATGAAATTAAGTGTTGAAAATGTTGAGACATTTGGATGTAGAGTCAACAAGAAGGGTACTTTTTACATGTTAAATACTGATTCTGATGTTTTAAACTTTCTTAATGGTTTGAAAGGTGCTGATTTTGTTGATGTATATATTGTACATCCCATTAGTATACCTTTAGTTGTAGATGAGATACTTGTATTGCCTAACACTAATGCTGATGTGTCCTCATCTCCACAACAAGATAATGCTGATGTGTCCTCCTCCCCACACAAAAATAGGGTTGATCTGTCATCCTCCCCACAAATAGATATGGCTGATGTGTCTTCATCTCAACCATTTGATGAAAATGAAAATAGGGATTTAAACCAAAATCAACCCCCTTTAGTTGAAGAGCAGTCCCCTTTAGTTTGATGAACAAGCCCCTGCCCCTAGAGTTCAAGAACATTCTGATTCTGATTCACTTTATGATATTGATGAAACTATTGATGATTTGAGTGATTTGGATGAAGAGTTGCTTCAAGCTAGACAGTCTAATATTCAAGAACAAGTTAAAGAAAAGACTGCTAGAGTAAATCTAGATGAGATACCATCTGGTCCTGTAGGTATAGATGCTAGTTTTGAAGACATTTATAAAGAGAAGAGGGGGAGATTTGAAGGCAATTTGGGTGGTGATGACCCTTATTTTGATAGCTCAGATCCTGGTAGTGACATTAATGAAGATGAAGGGGATCCTGTTGAGATGATGAAGTGGTAGATCCAACACCTAGGAAGGAAAGTACAAAGATCTACTTTGATCCAACTGCTAAAAATGTTTTATTTCAATTGTATATGGTATTTTTAAATCACATTGAGTTCAGGGAGGCACTGCAAACTTACTCTATTCAGAAGGGTGTTAATATTAAGTTGAAACCTAATGAGAAGGAAAGGATAAGGGCAAAGTGTAATAAAAAAGGTTGTCCTTGGCATATTCTTGGAAGTATTGATGGTAACACTGGAAATTTCAGTGTTAAAACATATTTTCCTGTTCATAAGTGTTTTAAAAGAACAAGAAACAAACTGTGTACCCCCATTTGGATTAGTAAACATTACAAGGAGAGGATTATTAGTGAACCTACCATCAAACTACATACTACATCAGATTCAGTCTTTGATACAAAAGCAATATGGTTTGTATGTTAGTAAGACAAGTTGTAGAAAGGCAAAACTGAGAGTTATGAATGAACATATGAGAGATTTCAGAGAGGAGTTTGCTAGGTTGTATGATTATGCTGAGCAATTAAAGACCACAAATCCTGGAACTACTGTATCTATTGGGACATCCAAGAACACAATTCCAGGAAAAGAGGTGTTTATGAGCATCTATATTTGTCTTGGTTTCTTAAAAATTGGATGGAAATAAGAGTGTAGAAGGATTATTGGTTTAGATGGTGCATTTCTTAAAAGTGTATGTAAAGGTGAACTGTTATCTTGCATTTCCAAAGATGGAAATAATCAGATGTACCTTATAGCATGGGCAGTAGTTGATAAAGAAACCAAGGACACATGGTCTTGGTTTCTCAAGTGCATCAAACATGATTTGGAGCTTACAGAAGGTGAAGGACTAACAGTGATGTCTGATATGCAAAAGGTATTACTATATTATTTGTTAAATTTATTTCTTCATTTTTGGAGTAATTAATATTTAACATTGTTGTATGTCAAATGTTCTTTGTTCGACATGGTCTTCATTTTGCACTTATTGATGTATTGCCAAATGCTGAAATTAGATGGTGTGCTAGGCATATATGGGCAAACTGGAAGAAAGACTGGAGGGGTGAAGAAAGGAGAAGAAAATTCTGGCAGGTTGCTAGGGCATCATTTGAGGTACTTTTACAGTCCAAACTTGATGACTTGAGTTAGTTAGGAGTAGGCATGGTAGAAGCTTTGTTAAAGTATAACAAAGAAGCATGGTGTATGGCATATTTTAAAGAATATAGTGTGATGTGGTTGAGAACAACATGTGTGAGACTTTCAACAGTTGGATTTTAGGTGCTAGGTTCAAATCAATAATCACTATGCTAGAGGAAATAAGAGTCAAAGTTATGGAAAGAATGAATCACATGAGAGAATTTTCAGAAAAATGGATTACTGAGGTAGCACCAATGGCAATGGATATTCTTAGAAAAAATGCTGAAATTGCAGATAATTGTAAGGTAAAGTTTAATGGTGATCTTGGCTTTGAGATTCATGATCCACCATATAAACATGTTATTGACCTAAAAAAAAATGTGTGTAGTTGTAGGTCATGGCAATTAAAGGGAATTCCTTGTGGCCATGCACTTACAACAATTCATTATAAGGATTGGGTTGTTGATACATTTGTTGATCACTGGTATAAGAAGGAAATATACCTGAAAGCATATACTAGGTTTATTCAACCTATGACAAACATAAAGATGTGGCCAAAAAGTGATAGACCAGCCATTGAACCACCTGAAATTACAGCTATGCCAGGAAGACCAGGTAAAAATAGAAGAAAAGATAGTGATGAACCAGTTAAGAAAAAGTTTGGAAAGGCTACAAGGAAGGGGAGAAAAATGAAATGTTCTATGTGTAAGACTTTCGGACATAACAAGAAAGGATGTCCAACTCTGGTAAGTTGTGCTTTAATGTCTCTTTGTTACTGAATTTTACTCTTGTTATACTTTTGACTTTAAAATATGTTTGTAGAAAAATGTTGCTGCTGGAACAAGTGCTGCAACTTCAAATGTTGTTGCTGGAACAAGTGTTGCAAGTGCTGCAACTGCTGGAAGCCAGTCAAGTGTAAATGCAGGTCCAAGTGCAGGTTGCACTCCAAGTGCAGGTCCAAGTGCATGTCCAAGTGCAGGTTGCACTGCAAGTGCATGTCCAAGCGCAGGTTGCACTCCAAGTGCAGGTCCAAGTGCAGGTTGCACTCTAAGTGCAGGTCTAATTAGTGCTACAAAGCCTACAAATGATTTATCAAGTGGTGTGAGGCCTGCAACTGCCTTGGCATCTGGTGGAAGGCCTACCAGTGCTACATCAAGTGATGTGAGACAATTAAGTACTCAACAATCAACTTCGCCAAAAAAGAAAGACTAGCACAACTTTGAGAGGTGGTGCAACTCTTGCATATAAGAAACCAAGACCAAAAAAAGCAAAGACAACTGGTTATGGTCTCTTATTTGGATCAGGTGGCAGTGTAACTGCGAGGGTATGTATTTTATCATTTAAACACATTAAATTACTTTAATTGATATTAGTTCATCTTTAAGTTAAGATTTTTGTTGTTCTCTCAGTCTGGAAATACTGATAGGGTATTACATAGTGCTACATTGTCAAGTTCAACTCCTGCCAATATTGATCTTGGTTACAAACCCAATGGACTAAGGTGGAAGAGAAGAGCTGCAATTACTTAAAGGCAGCTACGGGAGGAGAGTTACAGAAGCACTCAAGGCACACATTAGATTTCACTTGATTTAGCTTAATGACTTGATCCCAACTAACTTTATTTTGATTAATAACTTGATCCCAATTGTTTTGGTTATGCTATTAGGAAGATTTTGTTTTTGTATATAAATGGCGCCTACATGAATTTGTGTTATGTTGCTATTAGGAAGACTTTGTTTTTCTGTATGAATTTGTGTTTAAATGAAGTTGCTATTTAGATTTCTGAAGCAATTGCAGTCCATTTCATTATCAAATAACACCTAGTACAAATTAATATATCTTAAAAAAAAACGGCTACAAACCAAATAACAACAATCACAATAACAGTGATATCAATACTAGTGTTTGATCCTTGTCTTCCTTGCCTTGCTTGTTTTCCTTGGCTTGCTTGTCTTCCTTGCCCTGAACTCGTTGATGGATTCTTAATGTTGTATTGTTCTTGGCATGTTGAATCATTTGCATCAGCCCATCGGAAGAATCCACACCCATTACCGGATGAATATTTTTGGCAACCCCAAAACATTCTTCCAGGATTAGTTGGTGTTCTTGATGTCTTTAGTTCAGCATATATTCCACAGTAGCAACATCGAACCGTCATTGTGAAGACCAACAAAATCAAACCAACAAAAATACAATAGAACCACACAAAAAAAAGATGAAACAAAAATACAATAGAATCACACACAAAAAAAGGATGAGTAGATCGAAGGAAAAAATAAAGGCACCAAAAATAAAAGAGAAAAAAATTTGAAGAGACAAAATTGAGAAAAAAAGGAGAAAAAAGCTCAAATTTGTCCAACAATGGTGTTTGAGTGAAAATAAAGAAGAAGAGATGGCCTTTAAAGGTCAAAATCTGACTGTTAGTGCCTTTTTAAGGCGTCTCACGCTCTTACCTTATGTGTATCACACGCTCCTTGTGGAGTCTTTCCACATAGGATGCCACATCAAAAAAAGTATTTAAAATGTTGGGTTTGGATGGGTTCAGGGGTCCAGATGACAAAAGGGTTAGTAGAAGGGTTCACAATACAAACAGATACAAGTACAAGGGTCCACCAGACCATTTTGCCTATATTATATGGAGAACTTAAGGACAATCTTGGAAGGAGATTGAAGGAAAATGAGTGACATAGAAATTTCTATATAAAAGATATTTCATTTTCTTCAATTTCACTTAGCTTTTGTATTGATTATGGGAATCATTAAAATTGTCCAAACTTTCCCTATCGATTTTAGTCAAAGTACCCAAAATCCGTTGACCAAATCGAACCCGAATCCCACACCCATACCCATGTCGTGTCGACACGGGTGCGGTACCAAAAGTGAAGAGTCCGAGCATTTTAGGATAAAAATGCTGCCAAAGACATGCCAACAGAATTGTAAAATACCTTTTATTCATCCACTTCAAAGAAAAAATGAATATATATATATACACAACACAAAGGTTCCAATGAGATATATCCATAACTGAATATGCAGTGTCGAATCATCAACTTCCACACAAGTCAATCAAATTTTGAGTTATACCTGTAAATCAAGAACACTTAAAACTCAATTGTCACTAAAATCACAAATTTAACTTCACACTTTTAGGCTTTAACTATATCAGACTGCAATATTGTCATTGGTGAAAAAATAAACAATTCTTGACAAAAACTAAAATCATATGAAAGTAGTCATTAACACTAACAAGTCTAAAAACAGTAAATTGATGGATCCAAAGTAGAAAGGATAGTACCTTTAGAGGAATGAATTCGATTAGAGAAAGGAAACTCAAAAGTGGTCGAGCCAGTCACTATATATTCAAAACTCAAGAGGTATAGAAAAAGTATTTTCTTAACCATTTTAAATTGGAGTTACTCAGCAGTAATAAAGATTTCTCTTCTCAAAAAAAGGACAAACAAGTTTGGTTTGTGAATCTTTATAGTTGGACAAGAGGGTGCAAAAACAACATAAAAAAATCAAACTGCCTTTCAATATAAACCTAAAAATCGTTAAAAAAGTTGTCTTTGTAAAAGTTTTGTCAAATTCGTTAATAATATCTTCAAGAAAGTTTCGATCTTCGTTTTTGTTCTCAAAATTTATTGTAGAAGAAATAGAGTAGTGGTAGACTGGTAGTAAGCCAAAAGGGGGGGGGGAGAATAAATAATGACTAAAGAAAAAAAGAATTTTAAAGATTAATATAGTGGAATAGCAAAGAGACAAAGAAGACAAAAAGGGAACAACTAAGCTTGACCTTTACAGATTCTAAATGGATCCCAATTGTGTCCCTCAAATTATACTATTTTCCATTAGTCCAACTTCATAGTGATTTAGTTCTAAGCTAAAAATTCTTCTTTTTATGAGTTTGGGAGAAGTCAATTGAGTTAATAAAGTACAGTCTTTGATCAAGATGAGTGCAAAACTATAGAAGGTAAAGGTACAACCTTTAACCAAACATTAATTGTGTACATAACTTGCTTCTTCTATTTCTTATTATTTTGCCGTGAATTCCACATCGACTTGAGCTTGAGATCTCTAGGTTCGATTCATCAATGTCGGTATCTCAGTCACAAATTAATGTTGTCCTCAAAATACCTCATAGTTTTTAGTCAACTATATCCTTATGGATCTAAATATATTTGGCTAACTACGACGGAATAGAGTCATTCTAAGTAGAATCCATTCTTACGATATGTCAAATAGAGGGGATCAGTCATGTAATAGAACCAACGAAAGTTTCACTATGAAAAATTCCAAGAACATGAAATGAATAAAATTAACTTACTTAGAAAAAGTGCATTTGAAATCCCACTTGAAGAAACAAGAATCTCCTTCCCAATTTATCAACATATATAGTAGTAAATAGAAACTACAATGGCAATGATATTGACTCCACCAGTGATAACAATAGACAAAGCTGAAGTATCAGCACCAAAACCAATAGCCTTAAACAACACTGATTCATAGAAAACATAATCACATTGATTCTAGTAAGTTGCTAGAAAAATGGAATCATAATTGCCATGGTGAGATGTGGCGTATATTTCTTTTGCAACAAATTCCTCCAAGGGTGTTCTATTTTCCTAGAGATTTCATTTGCCACAACTAAATCATTGAACTCTTCATCTATATCTTCAATTCCCCTGATTCTCTTCAGCTTAAACTTGGCTTTGTTGTGATTACCACGTTCTATCATGGAATTTAGGTCTCGGGGAGGAATAATGAGCCTACTGTGATGATTAATACAGGTACCATGGTACCTCCTAAGCTCAATCTCACCCCCCATGAATCTTGGCAAAGAAATAGAGACATGGGCTCCAAGTATACCAATTATGATGGACAGTTGAAAACCAATGTTGAGTGCTCCTATGTACTTTTATGGAGCCATTACAGATAGTTATAGTGGAACAAACTCCAATTCAATGAAACAAAAACAATGTTAATCACCATGCAACAAAGATATCAAGCTTAACTGAAACTAAAAGAAGAAAACGACAAATAATTAGTCCTCTATTTCAATTTTTTAGTGTCTTATTGTCATCGTTTTTGCTCTGATTAAAAGAGAATGTCTCTTTCTTTCTACATAGGATGACTCTCTAATTTTAACATTCTACCTAACATGTTTAATACGTCAAGATTAAGATAGTATTTTGATACATTATACACATCTTTAATTTAAGATGTATGTTCAACTGTAACAGTTTGTTAGACTTGTAGTATGCATATCACAAATTTATTGTTATAAAAATCAGTACTTCTCAAACTTGGCCAAATAAGACAATTGAGGCATTTGAACAATATGTTGAACCAAAATTTAGATTTTTTGTTGCTTAAATAAAAATAAGCACAAAATGCACTCAGAAGTTAATCCAGCTAACATCTTTCTTACAAACTCTTCATCTGACATCCAAAATTGTTTCTCCTTTATGAAATAACATCTTACTATTTCAGAAAAATGCACACAAAGAAATAATTACAGAAAAGGGTCTAGCCGTTAATTACCTCTAACGCGGGTGGCGTTGGATACTTGAGAAAATCTGAATCTTCTTGTTTCTAAACTTCCTACACATCTTCAAAGTTGTAGAATTAATTGAATTAGGTTTACTAAAACAGAAAACTAAGGAGCAAAGATTCTGCAAGGTCTTTTTGCGCATTACTGGTGGAATATATCAATTTTTTCCAGAACTATTTGTCTTTTTCTCTTAACTTTTTACAAGTCGAATGTATGTACCACCTAGTAAAGAAAACTTGAATCTTCGATATAGGGATGAATTTTTTGCTGATTAATTCGAGTGGGTGTTTCAAAGTATGGTTGATAAGCTATTTGAGAAGCTTCTCCTGAATTTTGAAAGCTAATCAAATGATTTGGTTTGGAAAAATAGGGGAGACTGAAAGGGATGGTTAAAGAAAATTGGAGAATCATCGAGAAGCAGAGTAATTGAAGAAAGAACATGTGAAAAATACGAAAATACCCTTGGTTTTGTTCTAAATAACAAAGAATAGACCTATGTCCAACTTTGGCTACACAATGTACAATCAAACTATGTTGTGGTCGTCCTGCTCTTCATCTTTCTATAACAAAATACTAGATAACTGAAGGCCCGTATACGGGCCCAATATAATCACTTACAAATTTAATATCAATTCTTCATAGAGAAATTTTAAGTGTTTACTATTATTTTTTTATTAGTTTTAAAGAATAAATTTGTTGACAAAAATATTAAATCGAATTTGATCAATATTTTTTTCCCCAATCAAACTCTTTGCATAAATAAAATAATGTAATAACATAGATTAATTCAAAAACAAATTTCAGGTATTGTCGGTATTAATTTTGGGAATATTTGTTATTTTGGTAATACTCATGATATAAAATAAATTTTCTTTTTACTATTGCATACTGATATAAATTTATAGATTTTAAAAATAATTTATTTTTATATTAAATTGTTATATGTTATTTTCTTAAATGCCTATATTTTTAATTTACTGTTCACAAGTAAAAATTAGAATTAAGAAGCGCATCTCATTATTACATGAAGTTCAACGTGTAATTTATCTTAAATAATAACAGAAAAATGATTAGTAATTAGTATGACACACTATTTTCTTTATATTCTTTTCTCGTGTAGAATGATATAGAGTTAATAGTTTTTTCTAGAATTCATATCAAATTTATATTTTCTTTGTCTTAATTTCTCTTATGCTCAACTGACGATGCTCCCTGGTAGAATTTGAGATCAAGGCGAGGTTGATACATGAGCACTTGCAAGAGAGTGAGCTACAAATCAAAAATGTATATAAGCTATATTATAAAGTCATACTCGGCAGTCATACACAACAGTCATAAGATGATATTCATTTGCTGAAATAGCTCATAGATTTTAGTGGTAGTTCGATTTGGTATTTGCTTAGCCCATACTACAAAGTGACATCCTGATAGAGGAGTTTATGAATTCATTGTCAGATGAAAATCAGAATTGCTTCAATTTTCATTTGTACTACAATAAAACACATGTACATTAAGGCCTATGCGCAGAAGTGTAATAAAATTTTGAAAAATAACATAAATGTACTGAAATATTCAAAATTACTAAAAGTTCAAAAACTTTTCAAAATAGAAGTACCTCCATGACCGAAGCGAGAACTTATGAATGACTTGTTTTCACATTAGCTTCTCTAGTTCTTTCTTCCAACTCTTTCCTCTCCGATAATAGTCAAAACTATGAATTTGTATCATTGTGCTACAAGATACAAGATATTTCTTTAGCTTATGCCTTCTCTTATCAATAGTAATTATTCTTGCAGCACAAATATATACTCAAGCACATATTATATATTCAAAGTAAACATAAAAAGCTTAACGGAGGTAAAGCACTCACCTTGAAACCTTGTTCATCTACTTTCTTGTAATTGTAGGCATAATAGACAAGCTGACATTTTCTTACTGTCTCTACAATGCAACGACTCTTTGGTAGACAAAATCTTCCAATTAAGGAAACTTCAATTGGCCAAACAAAATTGTCCTGGAAAATTGTCCTGTTCTTCTCCACAACTAAGTGCCTTCACGATCAAATAAAAATATTTTCAATCAAAATAACGTACACTCCTCGAGAACTCAAAATTTACACTATCACAATTCATAGTGAGTATTCACTGAACTGTCTTCCTTTTCCAATAAATTTGTCCAAAATTCAAATACCCATAAACAAAAAAAATATATTGGCATTTTAGTAGTTGTGACAATCTTAGGTGATGAAATAGTGAAAGAAGAAAATTTTAATTAATATAGCCCTTCCTTTTTCAATCTGCTTTGAATTTTTTATTTTTTTATTAAGTCGATGTTCTATCAAAATCAACCTCTCTACTACAATCTATAGCTTATATTTGGTAGAACTATAGTGCAAGAAAAAGGCTCTGATTGTCAAATGTATCACCAAAAGATGAGGACTTAAAATAACAAAAGAATCACATGTTCCAAACTATCAAATTATTTAGTACGCCAAACATTGATCGATGCCGGATCTCTTAATTTCTTTAGTTGGCATGGTGATAAAATATAAATGAAATTGGTCCTTCATGCAAGCTGGAAGAGAAGACGACAAATAGAAGAAGAGATCCAAAGAAGAATTAGAGAAGTTGTGTCGGAGAGTAACAAGTTCCAAATGATGTTTTAAGATAATCAAGTAAGGAAATTTATCTCTTGTGGTGGCCACCAGTAATGACATGTCCCATGCTCAAAAAAACTTTAGATTAAGCTAGCATTTGATCAAAATTTTATCTTCAATTTTAGAGGCACAGTTAATAAAAACTTATCACACAAAACAACAGAAAAAGGATATGTCTACTACATACCAATTGTTTGCTTGGTACTATCATGTGATGTATTTACTTCTTCAAAGGTTTGAAAATCTTACAAACGTCTTCAAACGTGTCATTTGAAAGCCGACAATCTTAACATTCTTGAAATTGGATAATAGTGTTTGGAATTCAACTCGGCAAAATGATATTATCTACTTTGGTGAAATATCTTAGCTCAAGCTGGCAAGGGGTTCGTAGAACTCGAATTTGATGTGTATGTTGAGTGACTCTAAAAGAGGCGAGGTTCGCAAAAGGCTGACTACTCCATACATACTATACTTTGTTACATGCATTTATAGAGTTAGACATTTGCGTCTCAATTCTGAAAGCATCACCCCGTCAAGTTTTTGATAACTTAGAATGGAGATGTTGAAGTTATGAACTATATTTGTATGTATAGTTCACTGAGCAAAAAAGAAAAATCTCAATCTTTTGTAGGAAACTTTCATGACCTCCACACATCAACAAGTATAAGTGTATATTATTTAGTACGTATTAATTAAGTTGCTTGTAAAGTTTTAAAATAGTAAGGTCAAGATCCAAAATTATGTATTTAGAGTTCTTTACACACCCATGGATATAAAAATCATTTATATGCAACCATAAGAAACGTAAAAGAGAGAGGAGTTAGGATGAGAAAATTGTACCAATATCTTAATACATGAATCATCGATCGATGTTCAATTAAGGAAAACTAATCACCCTGATGACAGTATACTTATGCTATTATTAGGTTCTTAAAAGAACATTAAAATTTATTATATTTGGAAAATATAAACAGAATTGAAAGATTCATTGAGTTGATTGACCTTACCTTTTGCCTCTTAGGATTTTTTTCTTCAAACCTTCAACTCAATTCTTTGATAGTCTTGTGCTGAATTTTGAAGTTGAGAGTAGAAAATGAATGCTAGAGAATAAAATAATTGTCCTCCAAACCTTAACTCCAATCATGAATCAAATGAGTTAGAGATCTACAATAGGCATAGAAACTCTCAATGAACTTAAGAATGAGTCGACATAAAAATTAGTTCAAGAACTCAAGTATTAACACAGTATACCTCCACAAATAAGTGCAAATGATGAAAATAGAAAAACTTGACAGGAGATGGAAACGAAAAGTGATTTTTTTTGTGGCTGAAAAAAAAAGAGCAATCAGATTGGACATGAACATCAACACACATAATTTAGAATTTGAAAAGAATTCTAAAACAAGTGAAATTACAATCATAATATGTTTTCACTAAGAGTTCAATTCAACCCGAGCAACCATGAAATTCAGCTCCAAAATTGAAAAATTCAAAGAGAACTTAAAAAGACGGAATAAATAATTAAAAAAATGCAGAAAATGATAGGAAAAAATCAAACAGAACGTTTAGTGAACGAAATTAAGAGGAGAATATCCGACTTGTAAGAAGTTGAACGTATGAAGAAAAGTGAGTATTTTTTGATATTCTGAACAAATAAAGCAAGAAGAAGCGGCTACATATGGATGTTTCTATATTTTTCATTTTATTACTAAATCTTGAATTGGGCAAACCTGAACTTTGAATAAAGAATAAAGTTTTTTGAGATGAACCGAAGTAAAAAACAAATGAAGAATTGGGCAAACATGAAGTGTAATCCGTTGTGAAGAGTAAGAGACCATTTTTGAGAGTTGGGCTTGAGGTTGAGAGTAAGAAAAGAGAGAACAGAGGTATGGATGTTTCTAGTCTAGTCAAGATATGTCCTTGTCTGGGTTGCTCAGTAAAAAAAATTTCAATAGTGTGAAATTACTACTCTACCCTTGATCGTCACATCTTCACATTTCTATATAATAGAAAAAATATATATATATGTTGGACTTTCGTAGCTTATCTATACCGTTCTTAAGTTATATATAATAGTTAGTTTATTTGCGTGATTTCAGTACAAGATTTTTACGTTCTTAGTTGATTATAGTGGGTGTTACTTTGTGTTGTAACGAAACTAAATTGATGCAGTAGAATGTAGATTCATTGAAAAAGAGTAGACACAATGATAGAGACAGGGACTGTTGGAAACAGTTCCTTAATTAGATGTACAAGAGTGATTGTAACTTTGAATTACTTGGGTTAAGAAGAGATTGAAAAAAAAAAAAAACATACAAGAGGTACGATATGATTTCTAACTCCCTTAAAAAATGAGTATTCCACTTGGTTCAATTCGATCAAACAAATAAAGTATATATGAATCCTAATAAATTTATGCCATCATACCATAGTGGAAAATAAATCAAATATTAGATCTCAATTGTCTTACAACTTACAAAAAAAAGAATATCCCCACGAATGATAAAAATAATATTTGAAAATATTTCTGAGTTAAAGTAACTTTATTAGAGTATTTTATTTATGCAAAATATTTAGTTGAGACAAACAAAATGTTTGGTCAAAATGCTATATAATATTCTTGTAAATATTTTTTTAAAAGAAAATAAGCAAAATAGTAATGAAAACTTAATTTTCTCTATATGCAAATAATTAATCTAAAATTTGTAATCAGTCGTATTGGACCCGCCGACGAGTAAAATTCATGCTTAAGGGTTTACATGTATTCCCTCTGTCCCTATATCTCGTTCATTTTTCATTTTTAGTTGTTTCTAATTACTTGTCCATTTTGACAAATGAAGAAATGATAATTCTTTTTACCTATTATACCCTCAATTAATTACTTTGAAAAAGGTAGAATTTTTTGAAATCTTAAGTTTTTAATTCATCTACTTCATAATTAATAGGGGTAAAATAGTAAACTCACTATATCAATCATTGTTTTCTTAATAGTTGTGTCAATTCAAAAGTGAACAAGTAATTAGGGACAGAGGGAGTACATTGCTACTAGTAAAATTACCTGCTCCTCGCGTGAGAATTTAATATCACATAATTTATAAAATAATACTTAAAACATATCAGTCATTAAAACTAAAACACTATATTATCTTACATAAAAGATTACATAGTAATGAACATTAATAATGTAAAGGAAAATGATAATTATAGCAGATTATCATTTATCCTTCAATCAATCATCTTTCATTTGATTTTATAATTTATCCTTTTGCTTCCAGGAAGTGTTTACTATTTGATATTTTTGGGGAATCAAACGAACATCAACAATATGAGATATTAAATTTTCTAATAAATAAATAATCGTTGGTGCAGGGATAAATAAATTTTAAAAGGCTGAAAAAGGTGAACAAATATTCTAATTCTAACGTATAGAAAGTTTAACCCTAACCTTTGCTTTACATATATCATTTTAAAGTTCTCTATTTAAATGTATCATAAGTAATTATTAAAATGGAAAATTAAAGGGAAAATGTATCATCTTGGACAACAATTCAACTTATTATATATAGGGGTGTTCATGGTTCGGTTTGGATCGGTTATTAGTTAAAATCAAAACCAAACCAATTGAAATCGATTTTTAAATTTCTAAAATCAAACCAAACCAAATAAAAAAAATAACCGTCGTTTGGTTATCGTCAGTTTGGTTAGGTTTTTCCGGTTCGAAAGTACTAAGTTTGTTGAGGACATACGCATCTCAATAGACACAAACACTTAGTACATGAATAATTCACAAATAAGCTATTACACAAACAAAAGGATTCATCCAATGTACCAAGTTTCAGAAACTAAAAAACCCATTATTAATAGCATAAAGTTGGTTTAATATTGTAGAGATCTCAACATCTTATCAATAGATTTTTCAATAAAATTACACCTTGAAATATTGAGAAATTACTTCTAAAAAAACAACCAATAATTCATAGTCAAAACTAATCAATTACCATCTTCTTTAGCTTGAGCTTTAAATAATTTAATGTCGAGTTAGAAAATTTTATAAAGACAGAGAAAGTGTGATCTTTAAAGTAATGAATATTGAGAGATTTAGACTTAAGGTTTTAATAGTTGGGCTAAAATTTAAGTGTCGGGCTTCAGAAAATAGTAAAATTAAAGACTTAAGTTAATTAAAATTTATCAAAATACTTATATTTTATTTATAAATAATTATAAAATTTATACATGTAACTTTTCGGTTCGGTTTGGTTATTTTTGCAATTAATCTTTAGTAAAACCAAACCAAATAATATTGGTTTTTCATAATTTAAAACCAAACCTAACCAAACCAAACCAAATATCAATCTTTTTAATCGATTTTGTTCGGATTGCGGTTCGATTTGGTTTTATAACCATAACCATGAACAACCCTAAATTTATATATACTTGAAAGGGAAAAATATTACACAAAACTATTCAGTTTGTTGGATGTTTTTATAAAACCAACATACTAGAGTGATGAAGTTCAATTTGAAACTACACTTCTATTACAATTCGTTTTAAAGATAAACTTAATTTATTTATTTTTATTTTTTTGGGGGGGGGGGGGGGGGAGGGGGGGACCATTATTTTTGATATTTTAAAGTCATTGGTGCAAGTCGGAATTTTTTTTATATTTTTCGGTCATTTACGAAAAAAAATAAAACTTTGATTTTTTTTTCGAAAACCATTATTTTTGATATTTTAAAGTTATTGGTGCAAGTCGAAATTTTTTTTGAGGTGTTTTTATAAACAAACTTTTAATTATTATTTTTTTGGGTGGGGGGGGGGGGTTGAGGGTGGGGCGGGGGGGAGGTGGGGTGAAAAAATAAAAATTTGAAATTGGAAATAATTTTTAAAATCAAACTTAAATTATTATTTTTTGGGTGGGGGTGGGGGGCGGGTCGAGGGTGGGGTAAAAAAAATTAAAGTTGAAAAATATTTTTTAAAACAAGCTTTAAATTTATTTTTTCAACAAAAACATTGTAATTTGAAGTTGGAGGAAAATTTTGGAAAATGGTTTCCTTAATTTTTGAAGGGACGTCATTTTCCTTAAATTTGAGGAAAATGACTGATTTGGAAAATATTTTCCAAAACATTTTACCCAACCAAAATAAGAAAATTAGAAATGTTTTTCTTTGTACCAAACACACCCTAAGGGTTTACATATACATCGCTATTTTTGTTTCATTAGTAAATAGTAAGTGACTCAAAAAGAACCTTGTATGCTTTTTCTTTGACATGTTTGTTAAGCATTTTGATTATTATAATAACAAGATTTTTCATGAGATTTTGGGTTCGGATATTAAAAATGGAGATTGGTTCAAATAATAACATTGGACAAGCAATTTGATAGATTGACTGACACGACAATATTCAACAACAACACAAAATAACAATAAAACAAAAGAGAAGATCCAACTCAAGGATAAGCCACAATAACAGGTTCAATAGCAGGAATTTGCAGAATAGTGTGCCTACTGAATCCAGCCGCACTCAGAATATGATCCCATTCTTTTGCAGTTCTCTCTTTTCCATTAGTTGTGTGAGCCATCATTATCATATCTAACATGATACCAACATCCTTGAGGCTTTTTCCTTTGTCTATTTTTTCATCAAGAACTGCCTCCACAATTATAACTTTTCCTGAGTCTTTTGGAATAGCCTCCATGCACTTTTTCAAGATTTGAATGCATTCCTCATCACCCCAATCATGTAAGACCGACTAATATTCACCAACCACCCCAAGAAAAAAAAAAAAAAAATCGAAATATGTTATAAGTTAGTTTGATCAGCTTATTATAAGATAAATATTTTAATTAATTTACCCAACTTACCATGAGGAAAACAGCCTGAGCTTTGGGAACAGAATGAAACATATCCCCTTCAACATGTACAACACCATGACAAGGAGGAGCAACAGACGCAACATGAGGGAGATCAAAGTTAATCCCATTTATCCATGGAAATGCCTTTACCAACATACCAAGAGTTGTTCCATTACCTCCACCAACATCCACCAGTGACTCTATCCCTTTGAATATCTCCACACAATTATTGATAATCGCATGCATTGTCACCCTCGCATGACATGCCAGTGCGTCGTTGATCAGCTTGCTATGCTCCGGATTGGTTTTCGCATACTCCCACAAGTCCTTTCCGTGAGCCGCACTAAATGCTCCACTATTTTCTGTCCGAGATATAATATAATTAAATAATTAAAAATTATAAATAAGGTGATCACACAATTCAACAACGTACCATTTGACAAAACGCGGGCACTGAGGTAGTGCCATGGGGCAAGCATAATTGGGCTACTTTCAAGTAAGACAAGTGCAGCCATGCTATTTTCTCCATCTCTTTTCAGCAGACGAGAAACAGGTGTTTGTACATAACCCATTTCGCCATTTTCAATTGGCACCAATTTGAATATTCCCCTGTTTATCAAAAACCTCAGGATCCGATGCAGGGAAGAAGCAGAGCAGCCTAGTGCAGAGGACAATTGGTTTAAGGGAACAGGTTCTTGATGGGTTTCCAAGAAATCAGAAATCCCCAATTCAATAGCACATTTGGCGACAGCCATTTCAGAGAAACCAGATATGCATCTCCATATGTCCGCTTGAACTTGAGACTCTTCATCCTCTCCTACATGGTTTAATCTTGCAAATCCATTTGTTTCTTTCGCCATATATATACCAATGGCTGTACGTGAGAAAGCTAAAAGAGTTTAATTTGCTATTATTATTAAGTGGTGTTAGATAATTAAGTGATTCAGCTATTTATAGAATTACATCTTACACTGGCCAGAAGTTGGAATAGTAAGCACAAAGGTGTATGTCCCCAACCATGCTCGGTTCACATAAACGAATGCTTATTCTATATCATATACTGTAGTGTTATATTTTTAAAAATAATACATAGATGTGTCAACCTACCTTCAAAGTATAATATAAATATATAATACGATGATGATTGGTTGTAACTATGAGTAAAGTTATAAATTTAAATCTATATCTTTTTTTCTTCTTCTAAAATTGGTTAATACCCCTCTAGCTCTATGTGGTTATTGATAAAACTTTTTGACGTTTTAATTGATATATTATTTTATTTTTGCTTTAATCTTTCAAAATATTTCAAGTCTGTCACATTGGAAATTCCTAAAAGAAAATTTAGCACTGTAAATATTTTATATAATTAAACCAAATATGTATTTTAAAAAATAGTAGTGATATAACATATAGTCAATGGATTGAATCGACCTCAATACCTTCAATATAGAATATAACTATAACTATATATATAAGTTTATTTGTATTAATAAGAATTAATTTTAGACCTATAACTTTAAAATTTTAACGGGTTCAATGATAAAAATCTAAAGATAAAATTTATATGTTAAATTCACCTTTTCATAATAATACACTTATCCTCTCAAAGTCTTGAATACGTCTCTATATATTCCAACATTTGAGTTTAATTTCAAGTTCATTGACAGAGAATAGTTGTTTGTAGCCTTGAGTTAACTTTTGACGTGCAAGAAGAATAACAAGCAATGGAAACAAACTTCTATAACCGTTTAATTCCCGATCTTTACACAAATAATAGGTCTGGTGGTCCTTGATTGCTCTTATTAGCAGGTATATATTAATTATGCATATATTATAGGATATATATCCATCAACTATTTTTAAATTAAGTTGGATGAGTTTTTTTTTAATTTTTAATTCTCATATATAACTTAAAATTCCTAATTTGTTTCTGGTGTGCATTACATGTTCAATAATTTATTCTCCATTATCGAGGCAACCTCAGCAAGGATATTTTGTCTCCTTCCAACTAATGACATTTATTTAGTAGTTGGAAATGGATTGATGGAGACATTAATGTCGTGAATTATGGTCTACTTGGAAAATTGGAAATGGATTGATGGAGACATTAATGTCGTGAATTATGGTCTACTTGGAAAATCAACAGGACAATACATGATCAAGATGATAACCTTATTTTCATTTGGTACGTTTTAATTTTCTCTAATAAGATTCTCAATAGAAAAAGTTTATTGTTTGCTTCCAAAAAGCCAGATACATGATAGGATGCCAATGAGGCACAGTGTCAGTTATCGATAAGTACGTCAAATTGCTACTTATATTGTATTGTCACATACCCTATAATTTCAACCAAAAGAAAAAAATCAATCACTACCATGAAGAGTGGCAACAAAAGATACAGATCACAACGGCCAGATGAAGCATTAAAAAAAAGAGCAAATATTCATCTAGAAAATTAACCAGACATCGGAAGAACGCATATAAAGAGAGGCAAAACGCTCAACCAGGACTTTACCAAGGCTTAAATGCGCCTTAAACAACAGAGTGAGATAAGTTAGATGTACAGAACTTCGTAATAGATCAAATGAGTTCATATATACATATCTGGTATAAGATCCCACCATGTAGAAAATTTTAGCTGTCTACATGTTGTTTCCTAGTAATCACAGAGTTGAGCTTCTCAACCTCATTCAACAATGAAGAATTTCCTTCACATGCTTCGTTCAAAATCTGTAATCTATTTACCACATCACAACTTTGAAGGGGCATACATTCCTTATGGAATGGCTCAGATCTGGTATCCGGCCTTTGGTACTCGAGTAAGTTAATAAAAAAGACCTGTAATTAGATAAAAAAAAGTACGAATGAGAATTACAGAACAAGACACAAAATTTCCAGATAATATTTTGCTGGGGACTGAAAAGTGTGAACTTTTTGCAAACTTAAAAGGATCTAAACTGTTAAGTGCATGCTTGCAGGACCAGTTTTGTTAATTTGTGGCAAACGTAAATGACTAAAACTAGATACTTAAAAGACTTTTTTGGACCAACCCCTCAAAACATAAGGGACCATTTTTGTCATTTTCTCTCTGTGATACTGTCAATTGTTTTCTCAAACTACCAGATTACATAACCGAGTCATGGAGAGAACAAACATGACAATAAAATTGCCCAATCTCAAAATCATTTGCTCTAATTCATTGTTAATGTGCATGACAACAAATTTCTGAACGGGCAAATTAAATCAGCAAAAGGGAGCATTGTTAAATGCGAAAAGACATGAAAGTGTCGACTTCTTTCTCGGCTTACAGACAAGCTCAATCAAGCATTGGTGAATAATGACACAAAATTAAGAAAAAAAATACAGAAGAACTGAGATTAAGTTTATATGGAGAAAATCCATGTAAATCGAGTTCAGAACCCATTTTAAATTTTGAATCAAATACAGAGAGCATTTAAGTTTTTAAATCAAGATGAATTAGTATGCTTAATTTAGATTTCTAGTTTCTATTTCCTAATTATAATGTATGTGTCTTCTTAATAATTAGTGATATATCCGGCTATATCAATCTGTTAGCGGCGTCCTCTTCAAGATAGAAACCATAAGCCTTAGAGATTAACCTAACTAGTAAATATTTTTTTTAAAAACTATTGGTTGGCAGGAATTTGCTGAGGCACACGTCTTAGAGCCTTTGACATATTCACTAATGTGCATGTAAGCAGCGCAAACTGCAAAGCACACATCCTGCTATATGCATTGGCTTCAGACCTTAAAGCACACCTCAAGAGGGGGCCTTTTACAACAAAAAAAGGGATTCACTAAGCAGTTAAGTAACAAATTTGCATACCTCATGTTGCTTCTTACGGGAGTAGTCTCGTAGCAGAGATTTGACAAGCTTGTTTCGCAAAGGAATCATATTCCCAGAGCAAGTCTGGAAAATAAATGATGATAGATGGTGCAAGGCCAAAGTGAACGAAGCAGATCCTCGACGTGCTGCTTTGTCTAGAGCTCCTGAAACCCATGATTTACAGTAAGCTTCCAATATCCTCTCATCATCCTGCATCAAAGTATTAATCACCCACAAGTAAGCAAAGTATAATTATGTCTTTGCTTACAGAAAAAAAAATTAAAAGAGCTTTCCTCAACTTGACTTGGCCAAAAATCGGACAACACAAGCAATCATTCTCTCAATTCACTCTTTTCCAAACAATGTTTAGTAATGCCATAGTTATCATCATATTTCCAATATCCTTCCCTTTTACCTTGTAACTTTTTGTTGCCATAATACCTTGCTCTTAGGCGGCAGTGTCTTGTAGTACAAGGCAGGATACTGAACAAGATTAATTATCACTATTTATATATGACATCCTGAACAACTAATACAACAACAACACGCCCAGGGTCTGTTAAGGTTAAGATGTACACAGACCTTACCCCTACCCTTGTGGGGTAGAGAGGTTGTTTCGGATAGACCCTCGGCTCAAAAAGTACCAATAAATCTTGTGTTAACCTGATTAACCATCCATAACAACAACAACATACCCAGTGTACCTCCAGAACTTACACGTTATTTTAAAACTGTAACATGGACAGATGCAGCCCCTCCCCTCAAACAGCAATTTTCATTTCCCTTTCCTTTTTCCTGTGTCTTTCTTTCCCATTTTCTTTTTGTTTAAGAATATGAAGTGCAAGAGGGAGGCAAAGCACAGAGAAGTCTGGGCTATTCTTTTTCCTCCCAAATTCCAAACAAAACATGAAGTGGACAAACAACATGAAATATATCTCATTTTAGCTGCACCGCCCCTGTAAGCACACTCGTAGACAATGACAGATCTAGACCAGTGTCAAACTTAAGTATTCTCAAGTGAGTCTTCAATACCATCAGTAAGTTCCTCAGAACATCCATCTAAGAGAAACACATCAAACTTAATTTAGAATGGTGAGAGGATATTTTTCAACTGGTATTGGATACCCCATTGTTTTTGGATCAAAACGAAATTATATTATTATCCTTAAACAGAAAACAAATTTTCCAGTATGGGGCTATGGGCAACTTTCCAGAATCCTGGTTTACCCAAAGGAATTCATATAGCTTTCTCTATATTAAAGGTCAACCTAATAATTATGTGATTGTCAAGTGTAAGTGTATTTACTGATAGTGTTTAAGTAAGCAATACCTCAACAGGTTCAAGATATCCATAAGTTGCAGCAATGCACTTCTCCAAAGGAGGCAAAAGCTCGAGAGCACAAGCGTTAGACAGTGCATTCCATGCAGCAAGCCTTACAGGAGCTTCAACAAATTGATGCAGATAGACTCCTACTTGACGACCAAATATCATGTCACCATAAGAAACAGCAGCAAATTGCTCTACTAGATTGTCAATGAATGTGGAGTAGTTCTCATGTATGTCCGTCTTAAATTTCAGGCTCTTTGCATTAACTTTTTCTTCCCTATCAAGAAGCTGTCCATAGACATCTTGCAAAGCTTTGTAGAGATCCCTGCTATTGTCCTCCTCAAAAATGCTCATTCCAGAAAGTAAAGTCGCAGACAATGCGTGCAATTTCCATACTACAGGCACATTTCGAACTGGTGTTTGCAACTCAGCAGGAAGGAATGTGGACATCAATTCAATCCCCAAGAGAAAGAAGAGTCCACCTTTTGCAACTTTGAGAAAATCCAGAGACTCATGACTGGTAGAACAAAGAACTGAGAGTGGACTGAGAAACCAATGCAAGGGAAGAGGCAATCTTTGGTGAGCCCACTCAGCCACCAAACATTTAGGCTCTTGGCTGGCAGGGTTTGATTCAGAATTTTCCTCAGGAATGGTGTCCAGTAAGACAGTTCTTTTTTTAGAGTTCTTATGGAATGCTTGCTCATTTCCAGCAGCAGATTTACGCTTCTGTTTTGCAGACAACCATTTCTTCTTAAAGTGAGAAGCTAAGACATCACTCAACAGTAAATAGTCCTCTTCTTGATACACCAGCTCGAAAGACTGAAAACCTTGATTAAGATTAAGAAATTGGCGGATACTGAAATCAATGTACTTTAGAGTGGGAACTTGAAACAAGAAATCAAGCAGCTTATCTACAGCAGAACTATCCATTGGCCCCAGCAATAAACATGCTCCCATGACAGAATTTATTTTTTGTATTATAGAGTTCATCCGTTCAGCTGTAAACTGATCTTTGACAGATACAATGGGAAGCACATCAAGCAAGTAAATGAATAATCGTGCAGCTACTTGCGCTGATAAAATATTTTTAGACCAAAATCCCCCACCAGGGGCACCCCAGCCTACACCAATTCCTGGTGCTGGACCACCTCTACCAAACGTCTCAATTGATTGCATATGACGCCATTCAGAACTATTTGATTCCATTACACTTGTCATCAAAGCTCTTAGTTCAGGAAGAGAAGAGTGGAGAATCCCAGCAGCAAGAGTTTTTTCCTCTCTTGTGGAACCCTGGTATGGCAATGGATTCCGAGGTTCATTGTTAGCTAGTAAGATCAGCTTATCAACACACCAAGCAACTCGCAACAATCCCTGAAGGCAACTATTGGATGCTATTGATGTTTCTTGTTGGTTTATTTTTCTCAAATAACACAACCTCTCAAGGAACGAACTGCTGCCAGAAGCAGCATCGTGGCTTGTACTACTTATACTTGAAAAACTCATAAGTCCATTTTTCAAAATTGCTAGTCCAATCTTAGGGACAAAGTCTGGCAGCCATGGAAGAGTCCCATGGCACAACTCTGCATTATCTTCTGGGATTACAGCTTCAAGCACTGCAGAAAGCATGTCCATAATTGAAGATATCAACCACAACAAAGGAGGAACTGCTGTATCCTGCATATCACCATTCAATTTCTCCTCATTTTCCCCCTCAAATAGACGAGATAGGAGTGGAATCTCCTTGATCCTAATAGACTCTAGGGCGGAATCAATCATAGGACCAACCTGGGCCCAACACCAGCTCTCTGCTTCTTTTGTAGTACCCCCATCCAAATGTTGCATGTGGGAATAAAAAGTTGGCAATCTTCTAGTTAAAGCACCCAGTACAAGGTATGCTTCCTTGGCAATGGCAGTATATTCGCTGAGGACACTGTTCTCAATCAGCTTTCCAAATGCAGGCACATTCAACCAAATGCATAAGGCAGGAAATAGATCATCAAAGAATGACACACAGTATCCATGTTGCACACAGACCTTCCACAACCGTAACTGTTCAACCAGAAGGGCTGATGAAAGCTTACAAGCCTCTTTTCCAGACTTTACCCAATGGTCAAAAGAGGTATACCGATACAAGTGCCAAGTCATCTTTTGAACAATTCCAGTCTTGACAAATTCTAGGCAGTTCTTCTTGTCAAATCGAGCCAAAAGCTGTCACATTAAAGAACAAAATTTAAACACGGGAATGAACTTAAAATTTGGATAGATTTATTACAGGCACAAGTGTTTCAAGCATGGATTCTTGATGCGCTTACTTTCAGGAGTGTAACTGACTTGATCTTTGAGGTACTAATCTCCATTTGATCCTTACTGGTGAATCTGTTGATGATTGTTTCAACCAGCTGTTGACACTTCATAACTGCAGCTGCACATGTTGGCGAATGCCTAGCTATCGCAATTAATATGGAAATCAGGCATTCTTCCAAAGCTGTTGAAGGCTCAGTCTGGCAGAAAAAAAGAAGAAGATAACATGTCATGCTACAGTACACAACCAGCAGTCATCATTTATGAGTCAGAGTTATATATTGGACAAGTTGCTCACAATCACAAGCTAGAATACAAAAGAAACATGGTCCATCAGAAGAAACATACCTCCAAGAGATATTGAATCCTTTGAAGAATCCCCATCCTAATCAATCCTGCAGCTATATCTTGGCCAGCAACAACAACATCATCCTGAATAGTGTGTCCACTTTCGTCATTATCCAGATAATCCCGGGCAAAAGGAAGTATATTGGAAGGTTTTGCATTGTATTTCCAGAAACCACCATGGAGAAAACCATCTTCGATTTCAGGTCGACTTCTAAAGACAGGAGCAGTGGGTGCCTCCCTCTGAAGAGTTGGTATCCTCTGATAAAAACACAGAGGTCAAGAATAAACCATCTCCCAATATACAGCTCATAGAGACAGCAAAATTATAGTCTTACCTCCACAATTTCAAAAAACTCCTCATTGATCTCAAAGGTAAGAGCACACTGAATGGCTCTAGCACACGCCAGAACTACGGAATTGTGGTTGTCATCCAGATACATCCTACAAGTAAAAAATGCATAACACTTCTTTTGAGTAGGAAAGAATGCAAAACTGTTGTCTCAAAGAAAATTGATCTTGTTCCATGCATAGCAAAGTTCAGCATTTCCAGGAATCCTAATTTAACACAAGAGATACTGAAGTACATTATTTTCAGATTGAAGTGCTGTCATCCAACTAGTCCTGGTCCATATCCTTTAACTATAAGGTCGGAATTACAAATAAGGCAAATGCAATCAATTTTATTTACTTGAAACAAACCACAATCATTTCGGGTTTCATATTTTATTAAGGGACAGAAACAAAGAGATATGCATGTAGTTTAGTCTACAAACCCAAGGTTTTGACCCAACTACTAAGCTGAGTAGTTCAGGTCGCAAAGCAGTAAAGAGATCAGAGTATATCTCAAATTCTTGTGAAGTGATAAGTCCAAGGTGGGCGGGTGGGATGGGGAGAGGAATCTAGTACTGCAGAAACTGAGAATCTCTACAAAGACATTCAAGAAAAACAAAAACTGAGAGAAATAATTTTGTTACTTGCAAGTTCCGCAGTTCTATGTATACTATCAATGAGGTCAACAACATAGACTTGTTAGCTTCAATTCTAGGGGGTGAAGTAGGTACTCTACCTACAACATATTTGGGTATGCCATTGGGAGCAAAATCCAAGTCCTTAGAAATTTGGAATGGTGTGATAGTGAAGTGTGAGAAGAAGCTGGCCAGATGGAAAACTCAGTACTTGTCAAGAGGGGGCAGACTGACCCTCATTAACTCAGTCCTGGATGCTCTCCCAACTTACATGCTATCTCTATTCCCCATCCCACCAGGGATCACTAAAAGACTAGACAGCATAAGAAGGAAGTTCTTGTGGCAAGGAAACAAAGAGAATAGAGGCTTTCATCTAGTTAAATGGAATGCAGTGACAACTGGAAAGAAGAATGGTGGTCTGGGAATAAAGAATATGGAGCTACATGGCAAAACACTCTTAATGAAGTGGTTGTGCATTATGAAAACCAAACACTTTGGAGAAGAGTGATAGGTGCCAAATATGAGAATGAAGATAGTTGGATGATTAAGATTGTGACCACACCTTATGGGATCAGTTTATGGAGGTCCATAAGAGCATTATGGGAGGAAGTTAAACCCAAATTCAAGATGAAAGTGGGGAATGGGAACAAGATCAAATTCTGGAAGGATGAATGGCATGAGAAAGGTAACCTGGAAACTCTTTTCCCTGATATTTACAATCTGGCAATGTTCCAACAAAGAACTATTGCAGAACTATGGACACCACAAGGGTGGAATTTCATCTTCAGGAGAGAACCAAATGACTGGGAAGTGATGAGGTTGGCAGAATTCCTCAACTTGGTTGGAAACTTTACTGGACTTCAAGCATATGAGGATATGCTTTGGTGGAAAGGCAACAATAAAGGAGAGTTCAAAGTGCATTCAGCTTACAGGCGGATGGATCAATCAAGCCAGCAGAGTCCCATCTGGCCCTGGAAACAAATATGGAAGTGTAGAATCCCACACAAAGTCTCATGCTTTATTTGGCTGCTAGCTAAGGAAGCTGCCCTGACTCAGGATAATGTAATGAAAAGGGGGATAACCTTATGCTCTAGGTGTTTCCTATGTGGGGAAACCTTAGAAACTGTAAACCATCTATTTCTACACTGCAAATACACTCGGCAGCTTTGGAGGATTTTCTTGAGTCTTGAAGGCATATCCTGGACTATGCCTAGGAGAGTTACTGAGGCATTGTACAGCTGGGAGGAGGCAGGTGCCCTTGCAAAAGACAGAACTAGATGGAGAATTATCCCTGCTTCAATATGGTGGGCAATCTGGAAAGAAAGGAATTCCAGATGTTTTGAAGGCATAGAAAATAGTGTGCAGGATGTTAAACTAAACTGCATTTTGTTGTTATGTTTTTGGTGTAATCAATTATACTCAAATGACACTGCCTCTATAGTTGATGTTTTAGACTCAATATAGAAATAGAGTAGGAGTGTCTAGAGTGCATCTGTATATAAGGTTTGAGTACAACCCATGTACTCTTGTGATATAATACATCGTTACCATTTTCAAAAAAAAAAACTATACACTTAATAGTTTTAACCCAACTATCCTCCTTTTCTCAAAAGTACTTCACAATTTCCACCTATTTCCCCACTATATTCTTTTTTAGTTGTTTTTCCAAATAATTTTGAGGAGTAAACAAATTCAATTACCCAAAGGTTTTTCCCTTACACCTAGGAAATAAGACTAACACTTTGTTTAATGTTTTTGCCTTCTAATGCAGGTAACAACTTTCCCTTCCACCACAACAGCCTCCCTACTTCCACTCCAAGTGGAGGCGCAAAAGAAACAAGTGAAAGGAAATCTAAATACAAAGAAGATTGTGGACAAATGGAGAAAAAAATGAATAATTGGCTATGCATGAACATAAATGCAGTATTACTGATGTCTATATCAAACAAACAAAAAAACCATTACATCTTGAAGGAGAACATTTTTGGGGACAAAAAACAGGCATTATCTATTTCACCGAAATGAACAAACATGGCACTATCTCATGGACAAACCATTATTTAGCATATCACAAGAGAAGGCAAAGAAAAAACAAAGAGGAAACACTTACCTCAATAATAGGGCAAGCTCGGGTTCTGGGCCTAGTGTAAAAGCCCAAATGGCCTCCCAGTCAGTAAGTCCATCTCTGTCCTGAGATCTTAAGATACACCCCAGCTGATTCTGCTGAATATTGTGCATTGCTCTATCAAGCACAGATGCAATAAGATGGAACGCAAATGTCCGTTGTCCAGGTACCTGTAGACAAGGAGCTCAAATACTTAAAAAACACAATTAGACTAGCACGGAATTCAGTCACAAAAAAGCATGAAACTGAATATCCAAAGGATTCAAAATTAAATATACTAACCATACTTCTTGCAAGAGCAACTGCTTCTTTGATGGTGTAACCAGCCGCGCCAGGATCACCTTCAGTTCGTAGATAGTCACGCTCGGAAAGATTTTTCTCAGCATAAGATGATGTATTACCTGCAACAAAATGAGGCATATCCATCAAAATATTTCATTGGTTGAGGCATTCCTAACAAGTGGAAGATTCAGAAAATGCCAAATCAGGTGAGACACAAACACGAGAGGCACTCTACGAACCTATAGGAAGTTGATTTAGAGCATCACCTATTAAGTAGAATAATCAGATGTTATGTCGTATTATCAACCCACTCGATGACCAGATTGCTAAATGGATATGAGGAAATGAGAATGGGAGAGTGCTCGGGGAGGAAAAAACCTGCCTAATCTACAAAGGGAAGGTCAGTTTATTTTTCATTTCTTGATACATGTCTAGTTAGGGTACAAATACACAAGGTCAGTTCTCAACTTTGACAGTTGACAAGAGCAACACTATCCTCCCTAAAACAAAAACATCACGGGATCTAAGAAACTAAGATGTGTCCGATCCCACATAAAATCAATCCCAATAGACATGTTAAACTGGATAAGATTTCCTGCGGAAAAATATATTTGACAACTTGGCAACTGGCGAGCAATGAAAGCAGAAAGAATTGACCTGTAAAAGGAAGTTCCTTTGGAAATTCTCCAGTAGTACAAAGAAACAGATTTTGCCAAAAATAAGAAAATAAAAATAATAATAAGATACCACTACAACAAAGTAGTATCCATCATGAAGATAGTCCAGGCACATCTATCTCTACTTAGTGAAAAACTTGAAGAGCTCCTATCGCTCTTGGAATTGACCTGTCTTATTTCTATTGGTATATGACAAAGTAATAAATGTGCGCACAAAGTGTATCTTCAACTATACCAGAGAAGTTCAGCACCCTTATCCTTGCTACAAACTAGAATTATAAAAGGAAATACACATAAGCATATGAATCAGAACTTATCAGTGGCTGCAACTGAGCAAAACCACATAAATATAACTTATATTAGACAAAAGATTGATCTAACTAGTCATCTTTGACTGCTTCGACCAGCTCAAGTACGCCTGCCACTAAACTGGTGATTGAGCATACAAATCAGAACTTATCAGTGGATGCAACTGAGCAAACCACAGAAATGTAGCTCATACTAGACATAAGATTGATCTAACTAGGCATTTTTTACTGTTTCGACCAGCTTAAGTACGCCTGCCAGTGAACTCGTGATTTCCACTGTTCACTAATGATGCTTGGTAAATTTATTTCTTCCTCAGATGAATCATACACTAGAAGGAAAAGATTAAAAAAAAGAACCTGCAGTACTGGAAAGTAAGAGCTTTTAAGGTATAAACAAAATTAGGCTTACCACGCTTTGAGACATCAAATTCTCTCTTCACAATATTGCCATCCAAGGAAAATCTTAATTCACGGACACTCTCAACTCTTTTACTCCAATCATCCCACACACTGGTGCATGCACTCAACTTTGGTGTATCATCTTTTACATTTTTCAATGTGCCTTGTGAGGTTGCATTGTTCATCTGACCCAGCAAATTACCCTTTTCGCCACTGTGATGAGAACCAGATTTACTCGATTTTCCTCTTTTCAACTTCTCTTGGCCTTTCCTCTTCAGTGCTGCCAACATTGCTGGACTAAATTTTGCCATTAATTCTGCCTGCGCTTCAGCAATTTCATCAGCTGACATTCTCGCTAATTGAGCTTGATTCTCAGCATCAATTTGACTCTCAAGACTGCTGGCATTCTGCCTTCCTTCCACTTCCTGGGAGTCAAAGCTAGCATCAGTTTTGTTTGCAGAAATGTTATGTTTCTGTGCGTTAACCTGTAAGGTAGGATGCATATCCTCAATTATTTCTTCCGCCTGCTCAGTGATACCATTTCCACATCTCTGCTCTGGTAAGACAGAACGGTAAGCACTCTGTTCCATGCCTCCCTGCTCGATGTCCATTGCCATGTCTTCCTCTTGCTCTTGAACCATATGCTCATCCTCCATGCTGATATCCTGAGATTTTGCACCATCTTCTACAGATAAAATAGCACCCTTTCCATATTTATCCGGAGTACATTCATCTAAGTTGCTTTTGTTTCGAGATACTTTGGCAACAGCCTTTCGCTCTTTTGATGTTGACGTCAACTTGCGAGCACTTTCTTCCCTCTTGGATGGTACAGAACTATTATCACTAGCCACTATCTCCCGCCACCGACTAAAATCCAGCCCTTTATTCTCTTTTCTTTCCATAGGCTTAGCAAAAGCTCCAATCTGGTCCATTCCAGTGAAATCTTCCTCATTCTCTTCACCATCGCAATCATTGTTACCACGAACGACTCCAACTTTTGGGGTCCAATGCTATACAAATATGCAGAGAGATGCACATATTAGTACAAGTAACAAAACTACACCCAGATAAACAAAAAGGTTCATGGTTTCTTCTACACATATGACTATCAAAAAGTAGTTTTGAACGTGTTCATCAAGATCCTATCCTAACTTCACACGGATCCATAACATCACAATATATAACTAAAAAGAACAAATGTTACTTTAATACTATGATGTGCCAAAACAAAAGCGTATTTTTCTATTAATGCATACGAGTATGTAACACATTCAATGTCTAATGCTTCCATATTTGTATCTCTCTTGGCTTGGCTTTATATGGGAGATACCAGATACTCCAGTTGGTAGCATGTTTTAGGATCGTTAGTACATTTACTTCCATTTTCAATTTCCAAATATCATATTTCACTTTGAAAACAAGAATTATATTTTTCAATTTTCATAGGGCGCCATAATTAGTTGTTGTTGCTGTTACTGCTAAATAGAAATTACTCAAATACAAAGGAGAAAGATTCACCAACTCTTGTAATGACAATAACGATTTGTCTCAAATTAACGAGGAGGAGGAACTTACTGGACCATGAGCGCGGTGACGGGCCACAGGAAAAGGAAGAACAGTAGGACGAGGTGCAGAAGACCAACTTGTAGGTGGTTTTAATGGTTGTTCTGAAAACCCCTTTTCAACTATGCCGCCCACCAGGTGGGAGGCATCATCTTCATTGATAACAGTTCCAAAAATCTTTTGAGTGGTGGGTTTCTTGGAGTCTACGTTGTTCATTGATACAATCCTTTAAAATCTTGAAAATATAACAGTAATATGGTATTGATGTTTAATGGAGGAAGTCCACAAATGGTTTTTTTCGGGGTTTAAGCAAGAAAGAGAGAATCTTGAAATACAGTACTGCCTGCCACCAAAGTAGAGATAGAGAGAAAAAGAGAAGCTGAGGGGAAAAAAGTGGGCACCTTGGTTATTGCTAATATATATAGGGGATAAAATCGACGTTATGCTTTACAAGGAGTCGGAGGTAAGAAATTTAATTTTCGAGGGATGGTTTAGATTCCGAACAAGTTATAAGTACTATTTTTACAATATAGGAAAGACAACGGAGTGAGACGAGTAGGGTGGGTTTTAAAAGAATTTGAGCTATTTATCATCTTAATTAATTATTGTATTATTTTTTACACCTCTCTTGATTTCGAAAAAGAAGAAGTTTATAATTTAATTAATATTTTATGATTTGAGTTTGTTTATGTTAATTATTTATGTAAAAATTATTTGTTTAGTCAAAGTATAGAGTTGTTAGATGTGATAAATAGGATAAAATTGGATTATATTTTTATTAAAGACAAGTAATTATTTGATCTTAAAAAAATTAGATGAACGGCTAAATAATGTGGGATAAGGGTCTGAAAAATACCTTAACTTTGGTCGAATTTGTTGTTGCGATACTAAACTTTCATGAGGACTTATTACCTCCCTAGACTATTTAATACCGTATTTATTTACCCCTGAACTATTTAATAGTGCATTTTAAAGGTATATATGTGCCCACGTGGACACATTACTATTTATAATTTTGCATTACTTTTTATGTCCACATGGGCAAATATATATGTTTAAAATACGGTATTAAATAGTCTAGGGAAGTAATAGGTCCTCATGAAAGTTTAGTATCGCAACAGCAAATTCGACCAAAGTTGGGGTATTTTTCAGACCCTTATCCCAAATAATGTCATTAAACTTGTTTTTTCAGTATATATAAGGAATCACATGTATTCTATGATTTTTTTTATATAAGGACAAAAATATTAACCCCACACTTAAAAGGACAACTTCATTTAAAAAATTGTACAAATAAAGTCACTTAAAATAATTTATTAATCGAAAAAATTTACAGTCAAAACATTATACAAGAGCATTGTAACTTAATATTGTGTAATTTAGATAGTTAACAAAATAAATAAGAAAAACATCGTAAATAATATGTTGTGGGATAGATTTATATGAAGCGAATTAAAAATCTAAGAAATTGCTTTTTGTAAATTTAAGTTCAAGTCTATATATCTTCACTTCATATATGGACATCCAATATCTATGAAGGTCCAACTTCAAAGGAAAATTCCTTTTATTGATCATTATTTTATTTTTTTTAATGATCAATTTCAACCTTTCAAATTGAAATTTGCAAAAAATTAATAATATATATTAAAATAATCTTCAATATTTTGTATTTAAATTTTGCGATACAGATATAATCTGGCTCTCTATATATATATATGAAACACCATTGAAATAAAAAGAAATCTGATAGGTTGTGTCTCACACTCTTAAAAACTAATGTCCGGCAATTAAAGGAGAAGCCGGCAACGCGTGACCCGTATACCGGCCCAAAAGGGTATACAAGGCCCAAAACAACCTTGAACACCTCGTCCAGGTGTCAATGGCAGAAGCTATTTCCGGGAAGCAACTTCTGTGATTTGCACTCAAAATATGTATAGATCTCTCATCTGAGTCATCACCATTCAAGAATCCATCATCAATCTACTGTTACTGTAATGGCCGAATGGTCTCAACTCCCCAGAGAACTCGTAGAACTCATATCCAAACACCTTTCCACCGAAACTGATTTCCTCCGTTTCCGTTCCGTTTGCTCTTCATGGCGTTCCTCTCTTCCTCCTAAACCCTACCCGTCTTCCCTTTCCCGTTTTCCCATTCTCCCCAATGACGGCATCGCTGAAAATAGCTGGGGTTTTAAACTTTCCAAATCACCCATTTACCTTATCCGTCCACCTAATCAAACCACGTCCTCTGATAATCATGGATGGATCATCAAGCTCGATCGCGAAAATCCCCACAGAATGCGTTTATTCAATCCTCTTTCCAGATCCCAATGCAAACCTCTTCCTTCTGATTTCCCCAAGATTTTGGATTCCTCACAGTACCCAATTCGCGAATTGTGCCATGAGTATACTCTTCAGTTTATAAAGTACCGACCCAGGGCTAATTCGATTGCCGATGCTGGGAATCTCTACATGGAAAAAGTTGCTGTGCGTATGGAAAAAAATGGGTTTCTGCTATTGACAATTCATGTTTCTGGGAAATTGGTGATGTTTAGATCTGGTGATACCAAGTGGTCTATTGTTGATGAATCATCTTTGCCGTACGATGATGTTATTATGAAAGATGGGAATTTTTATGCTGTTGATAATACTGGGAAGGGAGTGCTTGTTAAATTGAGCCCTGGGACAGCGCCAGAATTAGAAGTTGTTGCTCATTCTGTGTTTGGGGGAGATAAAAAGTTCCTTGTGGAGTCTTGTGGGGACCTGTTAATGGTTGACAAGTATTTGAGTATTGGGCCTGAAGATGATCTTGGATACAATGAGACTGTTGAGTTTTATGAGGAATTTGATTGCTACATGAGCGAAAGGACAGTAAAGTTCAAAGTTTATAAGTTGGATGGAGATATGCAGAGGTGGGTTGAGGTCAATTGTTTGGAAGATAGGATGTTGTTTGTGGGGGATAATTGTACATTTTCTGCTTTGGTCTCCGAGCTTGATTCTGGGTGTAAAGGGAACTGTATACTCTTCTCGGATCAGTTTTTCTGCAGCACGGAGGATGATGGAGGATTCTGGAAGCATCACGGCATTGGTGTGTTTAGTTTGGAAAATGGCAGCATTTGTCCTATTAATTGTTGCCGTGACTATGCCGAGTTGTTTTGGCCTCCTCCTCCTTGGATTTGTTCTCCTCGACCCATTGATGTAAGTGGTGTTTTTGTTATTGTTTCAGGCCTCAATGACTTTACATTGCTTATATGCTCTAAGATTTTGTGCATTTGATTGGGCAAATGTGATACTATTATATTTATTCCATGTCTTGCTGCTGATTCATGTGGGAGAGATAGAGGCTCTTCCTATGCCTGGTTCTGTGTATATGTTATCTCTGATTTATCTGTTCATCACCATGTTGTTATCTATGTTTAGACTAGTATTTGGACGACCCATTGATTTAGATGATACTCTGGCAATTAAACTATTGAATAGTTAAAGATAAAAAAAATCCTTGCTCATAAAAAAACAAGTTAAAGATGGACAAACTAGCTTTAAATGAAAATAGTATTTCGGCTTAATGATGTTTGAAAATTGAATCACTCACTGACAATCACCAGCTGATGCCCAAGCGCTTGATGAATAATATTTTGTGCGAGGAGTATATATTGCTGGTCAAGAACCATTCCGCCTTGATAACTATTTCATATTTTCAACTTCAACTCAGATTTTATTTGCATATCATTGATTGTCTTACAATTTGGTTCGTTGTTTCAACTACATTTTGAAATAGAGAATGTAAAGCTGGAATACTTATTTGAGGAATATTTTAAGTGAAATAATGGTTCACCCACAACGCTTCAACATTTCTTTCCAAGTGAAATTCATGTAGAAACACAACTACTTCCAAATACCCCTTTTCAACTTCAACTTTGAATACTCTTTTCAACTTCAATCAAATATTGCTCAAAAGCCTAATGTTATTGCAACTCACCCACAAGATGAGAGCTTGGGGGGTTACATTCTACTGCCACAGCAACTATCCTGCTTTTTTTTCTCCATCTTTGGTGTTTTTCTCACCCTTTAAGGGCTTAAATTTATCTATTTTTACTTACATTTGCTATTTCATGCAGGCTGAGCTGAATGAGCTGAAAATCTAACTCTCTTGGAACATGATGGAAATAAAAAGAAACTAGCTAGCCAGAGCTGATGATATGCTGGACTTCTTTAAGCTGTACATATGGTTTTCTTCGGAAATTGACATTTAGCTCAAGGTTTAACCCGCATACGTGCTTATGTGGCACTGACTGGCACAAATAAATGAACAAGTTAAAGTATTTTCATTGACAGTATTATGGAGAAGAAGCAAGGATCTTCATGTGTTTCTTTACTAAATGTGGTTCACATAAATTTCATCATTCTTATTTTAAGTACAGTTACAGCTAACCACCACCAGCATATGATTACCAGTCATTCAATGGAGGAATGGGCAATTCTGCTCACTTTGGAGAATTATTTGATTGTGTGACCACTTATTTAGTTACATTGAGTTCTAAGACTTGGCAGGTTATGCATATTTGTGTGAAGGGTTCAAGGTGGTCTGGACACCACTTCTTAAAAAGAAGGAAATTTTATTTATGTATATAACCTGCGAGCATTTCCTCTTGTATAGCGTTGTTAGAGTACTATTTGCTTCTATTTCAAGAACAACACAAGAATGAAATCATCTTCGACATCTTAAACTATGAAGAAGATTCAAATTATTGATTGGAAGCTTTGGAATGCCCTACTTCTACAGTAGTCAGGGCTTATTTCTGATTCAATATTCTATCTTCTCCTGTGAGATACCGCATAAGCCACCCTATTGGACCAGTATATTGATATCCACAAAACCTTAATTTGTGCGTCACTTTGGACCTTGTTCCCTCTATCCAAGCTCAAAGTTACTCTCCCATCATAAAAATCAGTAACTCGGTTATGAAATTTTTTCATGTTGGATTTGTCAGAAATACTTATTGCTGGCGAGCTGTTGAGGTGTAAAACAATGATGGGAATAGGTATAGGAAGAGAACTCAGGTATTAATTAAGAACAGAGTTGCTTATTGCATTTGGGTTGTTGAAACTGCAGGATGCCAGAATTGTGTTGATATGTTGGATATGGGTAATGAGAGCTATATATTGACCAAACATGTGCTTTAAGGTTTCTAAATTCGAACTCATTATAAAACGTTTTTTAACTCACACACAAATCTTACATAGTTGTGGCATTTTCATGCTAGAAGTACCTTTCCAATATTCCATCGGGATTAGTGTGGTACACTACACAGTGGAGATAATAGTAGGACGGCCATCGTTGGAAAAGCTGGAAACACAGTGGAGATAATAGGAGGATGGCCACTGTTGGAAAAGCTGGAAGTACATCTAACAACCCATTAGAGATGATTAATTGAGGAAGACAATAACTAAGATAGTTGTTGTTAAGTGCTAAAACTGCCTGGAGCAATCACCATGAAGATGCAATTACTTTGCTACATCTTAATGGTAGTAGCTAGTCAAGCAACAACTTCTTCTTTTCTATACCATAAGAAAGCTGCTATTTTTGCAACTTGCCAAGCAAAAACTATGCAACTACATTAATGCTATCCTTCTCAATGTAACAACTGATGAAGATCAGGTTGAGAGTTTTGAACAACCGCACTATCCTAAAAGAAATATACATGATAAAGAACATAATTGAGATCAAAGCATCCTTGACTAGTCATATGTTAGTTCTCAGTCCCGTTCAGGAGCATCCTTAGAAGGTCTTCTGGCACTAAGATTCCCTGCATATGACCACAATTTATCCAAATCAGTTGGAGTCACTTTCTCCAGTTTAGCCGTTGGTAGTACCTTTGAACCAGCCTTAGAAGGAGAAGCTATCTTCCCTGGGCTACCAATCAAGGGAGATAAGCAAAAGGTTGGTGTAGCAAACGGAGAGGTAAAAGGGGAATGCTGAATAGAGAAGGGGCTTGGTGACATCCGCTTTTGGACTGGAAGACCACCCAAACCACCCCTATTGAAAAGGGATATATTCTCTGCTGCAGCACATCGTTTTGTTGCATCATCCACGAATAACACATCGTCTATCCTTGCCATAATGTTAAATGCCAAGCTCTCCATGACCCTTGAGTAGCTCTCAAGAATTGACTGCCCAACATCCTGCAGTAGAACACATTAAGATTTCAGAGAGCACAATAGATGACAACTGCTATGTCCCTGTGTATCTGGTTGTTATTGCATTTATGACAGTGGACTAACGATTCATTTCCTCCCTTTTCACACTAATTTATCAACCGCTTGCCATCAGAAACATTTCACAAATATCAATATTCAGCAATATAGAAATAGAACCAAGAATGATGTTCCATAACAGTATAATAAAGGCATCTTCACAGTTCACACCTTGAGACCATGTGTGACTAGAACTTTCACTGCCTACACGTCCCACGTCCCATTGCATAGAATTTATTATTATTAAGCAAAAAATATCTCATAATATTTCTTCTCTTACCAAAATAAATATCACTATGTCTCCTATCTGCTCTACTTTACTATTTACACTTCATGTGAATTTGTATCACCTACCTTGTTATACTGAATTTTGTTCATGTCAAGTGCAGTTTGAGGAAGACCAGGGAAGCGAAGCCTGAGACTATGCAAGAGCGTTTCTGCTCGTTCTGCCAGATATTGATTCTTACCACCATCTGCAACAAGGCCCTTGACCTTCCCTCCCCATGATTTGCCTTTAGATTTTCTTTTATGTGGATGTTTCTTCTGGTCCTTGAGTCTCCAAACATGCACAGCAGCCTCAATTCTATTTGCAACTTCCAGTGTATGGTGCTCTGATGACAAGTCCAGGCAATCAAGAAGACATTCAGGTGAGAAATTGTCAGCAGTGATGTAGCGATAGATGATATCACCTAGACATGTTTTTCCACTCTGCAATAAGAATTTAAGAAACAATTAAAGAAATGAACAGTTGCAGTTGACAAGTAAACAAGCATTTCTTGTCACAAACGTACTCTAAATTGTCCTTGGGAGAATATCGGAATACGCATATGAGGATAACAAATGTAGATGCAGGGAAAAAGGGAACAAATTCTCCGAAATTTAAGTTTAGAGATTGTTTATCTAATAATGAAACTTTACTTTGTTTCCTCTTACCGTATTTTCTTATCAAAAGCATAAATGTTGAGCTACCCACTTACATTAGACAACAGAAACATACTTCATCTCATTTTGTGCAAGTAAGTGATCTAAATAACAGATACAGCAAGATTAACCAGCGGTGCAATGAGGAAGGCAAGGAAAACAAAGGAAGTCAAGATATAGTATTATTTAAAGAACCTGACATGGGCTGCGGATGGCAGCTCTTTTTTTTTTCGGATGAAGAACTTCCACTAAATATAACTATAACTTCTACTTTAAGTAAGCTCAACAGGATGCAAACCTTGGGTAAAGTTTCAATATAGGCACTTGGAGTCTCCATTTCAACAAGCACATTACTGTTGATTGCCAAGGCTGCCTTCAGTATCTGGTTTGTGCAATCCCTACACTGTTGCACTCTCTTCCTAGCTTCTTCTGACAACCCTTTTGGGGGAACTTTTGGGCAAGGCAACCACCATTTCTCTTCCTGCCGAACTGAAGGCCTACCAAACCCTATACCGGGAGGATAGGAGTCACAGTCATCTCCTTCAGCTAAAACTATCCCTCGATCCACATACCAAAACTCTGTGTCATGAAATCCATCGAGAATGCTAATCAACATAGCATCAAGTTTCTTCAGAGCAGGCAAGTTCAAATATAAATCAGAACGTGGTCGTGTTGCCATTACTTCATATGTGCCTCCTCCAGGGAACTGTTGAATGGAAGGCACAAGCTCCACAATAGAGTCACTAACACATAACAGCCACTCCATCTCCCTACACCACATTGCCTTCTTTTGTAGGGCCAGTGGCTCCAACCTCCATAGTTCCCCAAATATAGTAGCTATAATTATCATACAAGAAAACCCAATTTCAATACAAAATCAGATGTGCAATCTTTTATAAAACTACTCTTTGTGTTCAAAGGAAAGATGTAGTTACACTAACCAGACAGATTTGTGATAGCATTTGAGATTGCAAGTGCCGTAGAAACCCCTTTACCCCCTCCAGACATGTCCTCACCAAGAAGCAGCTTGGCGAATCTCTCCTTCATCAGATCAATTTCTAAATCAAACACAACCTAAAAGTCAAAAAACGATAACCCACATTCTAAAGGAGAAAAAAAATTAGCAACTGTCCAAAAATATCAACAGATGCACAATGACAAATCTAGTAATGAAGGTAATAATGAAGCTCAGTACAGATATTAAACATCAAACTTCCATAAATCTGTACCGGATTGGCGTGAAACCGCATAGTTAAACTAAAACTAAAAAAATGCACAAACCAGATAAATCTGCCTGGCGTTTCTCAGACTTGTGATTGCAGGGCACGACATCTTTCCCGCCAATCCCCGGGAACATAAATGGAGGTAACATTGGTGTCGGAAACTCCGATTTCGCAGTGAATCTCCGGCAAGCGAGCGGCGAAGAGGCCATAGAACTGGATGCGCCTTCAGCATCATAGCGCCGACAAGAGAAACTGCTTGAAGAACTTTCAGACTCACTCACATCAGCACTTAAATTGTAGCTTCCACATCTCTCACTCTGCTGATCAGAACCTTCTTCAGATGATACACTCCCCATAGTTCAGCACTCAAAATGCTTTAGTGAAAGTAGTAAATAAGAAGATCCTAGATGCAAATGAGCTTCATAATGATTGTATTAAAAAGTAAAACAAATGGCGAAAATGGGAGAGACAGAGCTTATCAGATATGGCAGTGAAGGAGAAGGAAGAGGAAATGGTGGAGAGTGAAAAAGCAGAAAGAAGATAAAGCAAAGCAAAGCGCAGTTCACACAGTACTACTATTACAGTAGCTGTTTCTCTCTCTCTCTCTAAAAAAATACTGTGACAAAAGAGTGGTGCGTAGGAAATTTTACTGTACGATTAGACGGCGTTAGTGTGAGGACGTCTGTTGGGTGAAAAACAACGGAGTTAGTTGAGGAGTTGACGACAAAAAGGTACCTACCACCAGACATGGTCCTTTTCTTCGTTAGGGAGCATTTGCCTTTGCCAGTTTGCCACCTCATCCTCTGGGATTTACGGAAAATTTAACACACATCATACAAGTATATTTTGAGGACCTGTGGAAAACATCATGTGTTTTAAGAAAATAAAATATACTCAGTAGAATAGAAATATGGTGAAAACTATAAGAACGAGTTTTACGCAATATATGTTTTTTTGACCTTATTAAATCTTTTGATTATCAATAAATTATATTACTTCGTAATAACAAGTACTATGGGAATAGGAGAAAAAAACGACAAAGAATTATCAAAGATTATAAATATGCGCCATGTGAGTGTGTAATACAATCATAGTGTAGCAGGTTTTGATCGGAGAAAAACGCACAGTATCGTTAACTTATTTAATTCCTCGAAACAAATGTGGATTGACATTGTTCATAAATTACTCCATTTAGCAGTTGTCTTGCTTTTCTTTGTTATTAAAGAAAAAAAATTATTTTCTAATTTGATAAATTTTAAAATAAATATAGTAATATATTAAGCTTGTCCAAAGTACCTTATGAATAAAAAAATTAATTTGCTAGCACCGGTGCATATACCAAACTAATGTGTTGCACACACATTTACGTAATAATCTAACCATAACTTAAAATGGTATGTATACACACATCCCTCTAGAAGTCGAAAAGATTAGATTGGTGTAGTTTGTTTGCTTTGTTGAATTAATGGAAATAATTACAGCTCTGGTTCCTACTTCCTAGGCGTGGGATCTCTGAATCTGTTGGGAATTTGAAACTTTTTGTACTCTGCTTGGTTTTCCTAATTTCCTTCTTATGCAGAGATACTTTCATTCACGAGAAAGTTATTTCTTTTTCGGCCTCAAGGAGATTTTATTCGCTTTCAAAACTATGTTTCCTGAAAAAATATGGGAATTGCCAGTAAGAAATTGCTCTTTTTGATTTTGCATTCCAGTTTAAGCTTAAGATATAATTTTGACACAGACGTAAAGTGGAATAATATATATTTCGGACGCTGAGTCTCAGAGATTCGAGATTTTTCCGACGTCAGTTTTTGACCGGAGGAAAATAGGATGAATGATTATTTAGTGGAATTCATGTAGTATATGATTGAAATTGTGCATAATTTTCTACTCCATTTTAGGGGCAGAGAAGCTTGCGATTGCACGTGACAAAGCAGAAACGATAGGTCGGAGACTCATAGGATTGCAGTTGGCGTGATGGACCCTTCTTTGTCCGACGTGCTTATGGAAAAGTAATCTTACAAACAATTTTAAATGTTTAATGACTAAACTATGCTACACTCTCAAATAAAATTAGGGAAATTAAAATAATATATGCTAGGATTAGAAAGGGGTAACATGTATGCTCGATTTAAAGTAAAATATTTTTATAATTAATGGATATCAAAATGTAAATTAAAAACTCTCAATTATATACGAAAAGTTGGGCACAAATACAATTAATATTATGCATGCATCCAAACCACTGATAGCTAGCTTTATTTATCTATATTTGAACATCATTTTTCGAATAGTACTAGTTGTTGCAATCAAGTTCTCATTCCTTTTTTAGTCAATAAAAACTGATTCAAATTAAGTACGTATTATTTATGAAATTAAAATTAACTAATTAATTCTTTCTCTAACTTAATCTTACTCTAATAAATGCTTACAACTTTTTCAATAAAGAGGACACTATTGGAATAGACAAAGACCAATTCAACATATGTGAGACATACATAGTGGAAAGGATATTTACTAGCTCGTTGAAATTGGGGAGAAATGATTTTTTTATTTTTTTTAGTTTCTTTTTAAAAGAAAATCTTATTTTACATCTCATTTTTTTCATTTATATATATATATATATATATATATATATATATATATATATATATATAAAGAGATATGAAAAAAGTACTTTTTTTATATTTAAATTTAACAGCTCAAGAAATCTTGTTTTCTCGTTATATTGTGTTACTTTGTTAATGAGATTAAAGATAAAAGGTGATAATTTGATTAAATAGTTGTTATGATTAGAACCATCTAAGAAATTTTTTCTTAATAAGAGCTACTAGCATTGCGTTAGTAGGGGCTATGAGAACAATAATGTTAAAGTAAGGTTGTAATGATGACGCTTTAATTAATTTTAATAAATGTCATGTTTTACCAATAGTAGGGTTTAGGTTGTTGAATTTGAGGGGTCTCGTGCTATTTTTCGGTGTTTAATTACTTGGAAAATATAAAAGTTACGTAAACACGGTCAGTCAACTGAATGACCGAAGTTAATGATGCTGATTCCCATGTGCATTAAACCCTTCTTTCTTTATTTTCATTTATTTATTTATACTTTTTTCTGATCCAACTTGCCACTTTAATTAGATTTCTGCCCAATCTAGAGTCCACTCTTAATGGAGGTTTGGTAGTCCATTAGAGCTAGAGTTACGTAAGATTGTAATACACAATGTGTTAATCCATTATCTAAATTGTCTTTTTGAAATATAGAATAGCAAAAGTATCAGAAATAATAGGACACTACATGTATCGTATTCTCCTTTATATTTACCTACAACCCAGCGGTAAGTTAAGTAATAAATTATTCACATGAAATGATTTCAAACATGATCTCCTATAATTTGAATAGAATAAAATGATTTTATATGTTTTATTATCAGTTCTTGTATAAATAAATAAATATATAAAATGTTTTGAAATCGATTCACGCAACAAACATAGTTGGTGAAGCAAATTAGAACAATGACAACATCTTGCTTACATATATTTCTTCTGCCTCATTTTATATGATGTAATTAAGAAAAATAAAATAAGTGATAAATAATTGTTTGGCTAAATCATGTCATGATAAAATGAGAATTTTAAAGTAAAATTATTATTAAATATAAAAATATGTCCCATTAAAAAAGTGAATCACGTTAATTAATTAGACAGAAGGAGTAATAGTTGAAATCTTTTTTGCCTTCCTCCTTCAAGGTTGCAACTTGGGAGAATCACTAAGAATTATGTCACCTCATGTATTATAGTAAGTATGTGAATTCTTCATGTTGACAGTAGTTGTGATTGACACATTAGAGATTATGCTAGTGCCGATGAGACCATTTTCGTTGTATCCCAACTTTCGTACTCATCTTAGTTCTCAACTTATTATGTCTTTCACCAACTCGTTGTAATTGACAGGCAATCTACGACCACATCATGTCCAAAATCATCTCAAGCAGTAGCACCACTATATAGTCACATTGGCCAGGTGGAATAATATAAAGTTAATTAAGAGGTTCAATTCAATTTTATATGTATAACACAAATAAATTAAAAGCAAGTCTCTTTTTGAAATATATATATTATTATAATAAGATATGTTCAAAAGTTAACTATGGTTTTCCTTATTATTCATCGTTTGTTTAGTGACACACATGAATTAAAATATTAAACTAGCTATCTAATTGATCATTTCTTACCATTCTTGTTTCCTTTTTTTCTTGATTACGTACTTGGTGCAAACAACTTAAATTAGCACATATGAAATTGATTACTGGGTGCGAATAATGGGATACTTTCAAATATATACAATAAAATAGTTTACAATAAATATAGTCATATTTTATTTACATAAAAAATAGTTAAAAGTTATAGAAAGTGTATATTGATCATACAATATAACTTATGAAAAGTCATAAATAGTATACATTGACTATATAATATATAGTTTATCTATATATGAATTGTACACTGACTATAGATCATGATATACTCAAAAAAATGAATATAACTTAACTATACATGCATGATATGCATGTACACTTGCTATACGTGAAGTATTTACTGACTATTTAATCTTTAATCAACTCAAAATCACTTTTAAATAATTTTAATTTATTTAAAGTCTTTTAATATATAATTTACTCGAAATGATTTATGTTTGCGATATACGAAGAAGACGAAGAAGCATTAGCAGACAAAGAGGAAAGAAAACAAAATATATATTTTCAAAAGGCCATGAACGTGAGTCCGAAAGCCACGTGTGAGTTTCTTCACTTCGACAAAAGGTCAAGGCCTCAAGATAATTACATGTGTATACCTTAATTCAAATTAATTAAAAAAATACTCATTTTATCAAAAAATAATAATTAAAGCTCATGTTCTTATTCATTAAGGCTAATAATTTTCGCTTAACTGATACTATATCAATATCATATATTGTATTGATATCATTAAGACGGATAATTTCGCTGAAATGATACTAAATCAATATACTTTATTGGTATCATTAAGATTTCTTGTTCAGAAATTACTCATTAGTCAATGATACTATAAGAGTATATGTATATTGCTCTGATATAATATTAGAAATTATTCATTAGTCAATGATACTATGGGAATATATGTATATTATTGTGGTATCATTAAGGTTTCTTATTCAGAAATGGGTAAAGGGTCAAATATGCCCCTAAACTATTCGAAAAGGTCTAGATATACCCTATGTTTAAAGTTTGGCTCACGAGGGTCCAACTTTTCGTCTAGATATGCCCTTATAGGCGTTAGTTGGCCTGCTGGACATATCCAACTCATTTTCCATTTCTTTAAATGCCACATGGAATTGCCATGTCATTTTGACTTTACCCACATGACATTTATATGAAAATGGAAAGAGATCAATTATGCCACTAAAAAATTCGAACTCATAACACGTAATCCATAAATCAACTCCCCTTTTAAATAAACTACCCGACCCGTTTTCAACAAATTCTTTAAATTTTTTATTTTTTTTGGTAAATCCCGAAAATGAGTAATTGATTAATAAAAAATAGGAAAAATATGAAAAAAATAAATATAAAATTAACGCCAAAAAAATTCACAAATAAATATTGTAACCTTAAATTCAACAATTTTTTTAAATTTTTATTTTTTTCGGTAAATCCCGAAAATGAGTAATTGATTAATAAAAAATATGAAAAATAATATAAAATTAACGCCAAAATATCACAAATAAATATTGTAACCTTAAATTCAACAATTTCAACATTTTTTTTATTTTTTCTTTTTTTTTCGGTAAATCCCAAAAATGAGTAATTGATTAATAAAAACTATGAAAAATATATAAAATTAACACCAAAAAATCACAAATAAATATAGTAACCTTAAATTCAAAAATTTCAACAATTTTTTTTCGATAAATCCCGAAAATTAGTAATTGATTAATAAAAAATAGGAAAAATATGAACACAATATAAAATTAAATTTATATTTTTATTAATAAATTACTCATTTTTGGGATTTGCCGAAAAAAATAAAAATTTTAAAAAATTGTTGAAATTTTTGAATTTAAGGTTACTATATCTATTTGTGATTTTTTGGTGTTAATTTTATATATTTTTCATAGTTTTTATTAATCAATTACTCATTTTTGGGATTGACCAAAAAAATAATAATTAAAAATTGTTGAATTTAAGGTTACAATATTTATTTGTGAATTTTTGGCGTTAATTTTATATTTTTCCTATTTTTTATTAATCAAGTACTCATTTTCGGGATTTACCAAAAAAAATAAAAATTTAAACAAAATTGTTGAAAACGGGTCAGATAGTTTATTTAAAAGGAGTTGATTTATGGGTCGGATTAGGTATTTATGGGTTCGAATTTTTGAGGGGCATAATTGATCTCGTTCCATTTTCATATAATGTCATGTGGTAAAGTCAAAATGACATGGCAATTCCATGTGACATTTAAAAAAATGAAAAATGAGCTAGATATGTCCAGCAAGCCAACTAACGCCCATAAGGGCATATCTAGACGAAAAGTTGGACGGCGAGGGCACGAGTGAACCAAACTTTAAACGGAGGTTATATCTAGACTTTTTTGAATAGTTTAGAGGCATATTTGACCCTTTATCCTTCAGAAATTACTCATTAGTCAATGCGTATATATCCTATAATATCATTGACTAATGAATAATTTCTAAACAAGAAATTTTAATGATATCAATACAATATATATTTAGTATCAATTAAACGAAATTATTTAGTGGGAGATGAATATCAATGGATATATATTTGGGTTGAGAGTATATAGTGTAATTATTTAGTGGGATATGAATGTAAAGAGATATATATTTATAATTATTTTGTTTTTATGGGAATATTTGCTTAGTTTCCTTTTTTTTTTTTGTTTAAACAAATTTGCCGAATGGCTATGTGGCGTAATTATCCCGCAAACAAATCCAATGATGTATGGGCTCAGCCCAAATAGATGGCGGCCCACTTCGTCGAATTCGGTTCCTGAGAAATTTTGGTAGAAGCATATACTCGAACTCTTCCGTTTAGCTTTTGACAAAAGGCAATTGCAATCTACAGGGACATAACTGGATTCCAAGTCATCCAGGAATCGCCGAACGTTATCGCCGACGAAGATTGATCGTGTAATCGGCAAAGAAAGATGCCGAAAAAAATGGGAGTGAATAGTAAAGCCGAGACGTCTAGGGCTCGGAAGAACGCCGTCGAATCGGAGCGCAAAGACCGTGAATCCCGAGAAAAAGAAGACCAGTATTGGCGCGAGGCCGAAGGAGCCAAGCCACGCGCCGCCAAGAAACGTGAAGAAGAAGCCGAGAAGCGAGCAGAGGCCGCAGCAAAGAAAGTCGAGGTGCGTCGGCTTGCCGAGTTAGAGGAGAAAGAACTCGAGAAGTCGATTAAGAAGACGGATAAGAAAGCCAATCGTGTGGCCGCTCCGGTACCAAAGGTTACTGAGGCAGAACTAAGGCAGAGGAAGGAGGCGGAGCAGGCAGCATTGGCAAAGAGGGCGGAGGAGGACAACAGGAGGCAGAGTCGTATGGCGGTAGAGGAGGAGTATGAAAAGATGGTGCTCGTAACCAATAGGAATCGTGATGATTCAATTATAGAGGCTAGTACTGTGGATGATGCAATTGCTCACTTGGCTATTTCAGAAAGTTTGCCACCAGATAGGCATCCTGAGAAGAGACTCAGGGCAGCCTTTAAGGTATTCCTCAGTAGCTTTGCTTGCTGTTTCAGACACAACTCTTATGATTAAGAGGTCTCCACGACACACCTGCACATTTTTGTTTGGGTTGTTAATTTTTGTACTTGTAGGCTTTTGAGGAGGCTGAGCTTCGTGCTCTGAAGGAGGAGAAACCAGGACTGACACACACTCAGTACAAAGACTTGATTTGGAAGCTATGGAAGAAATCTCCGGATAATCCTCTTAACCAGGTACTTAAACTTCACGAATGGGTCATGATCTTTCTGTTGGTTCCATCTCTGAATGTTTTTTATGCTTAGTTTCCTGGTATTTATCTCAATTACACCAGTTGCATAGGTCAGAATTGAATAATCCTTATGATTCCTTGGATGATTACCATACCAAGGCTAGCATAATCAGTGACATCTTCCTTATTAATTACATGACCTGAGCTATTGACTACACATTGATTGAAATGAATTCACTATCTTGATGTTTCCATACTAGGTATGTTGTTATTGTTTTATCTTGATGTTTCCTACACATTTCAGGAGCTTGTGAATGTTGACGTTGGATTTGATCTGTGAAAGTAGGAATACCTGAAACTAAATGTTCCAAAATGAGTATTTTATTAGATAGAAATAACTATTTGGTGGTGAGTAAGTGTACAGCGAATAGAAAGTATCATGTTATGTTCACCTGTTTCCCAATTATAACAATTTCAGGCTCATGCAACTGATTATTCAAATGAGCAGAGTTCATTTTCCAAATCCTGTGCTGATGTTTTGTCTATTTCCATGGTTTGGTTAATGAGGTGGTTGGGATCTGTTATTCCAGTTTTTGTATGTTCTCACTCTATCTCTAGCTTCAAGGCTACTTGAGAGTTTAATTGCTTTTCCTTTTGAATACGTGGAGCTTATTGATAGTGAAACGTAATCTTATCAAAAGCAAAAAAATCCGTAAGGTCCATCGAGTAGTTAAGCTCAAAATGCACATAAAATGTGGGCTTTGATGAAAAAAGGCACAAAGGGAGAAAAAAAATACAAATATGTATGTTTAGTCCAAGACTAATATTTATTAGTGTGAATTTCAAATATATAAACAAAAATTGATTTTTTTTCAAAACTAATAAGTGAAATACTAATTCTTTAGTGTCGCCTCTTCAAAAAAGGCTCATTAGCAAGGAAAAGTATGCCTTAGAACCCAAAGACGACACAGGAGTGCACATCAAGTGACGCTAAGTGCTCAATATGTTTTGAGCCTCCTTTCAGCGCTTAAGTGCGTCTTTGACAACACTGGTGAAATGTTGGATCACATTTGACTATTTGAGGAAACATGAATACACTGAACAATGGTTCTGTTTAGTTTGGTTTTGATATGGGCCTGGTATTTGGGCTACTTATGCTATTATAACCTTTTACAAGATTAGGCAAATCTCCATAGAGATTTTTAAAACAACCAATACGTCTTACACCTCAACACCAATAACCAGGACAGAAACTTTTGTACCATCAAAGAAGAAACAAATTAAACTTCTTCCTGCACTTTATCCTTTGTGCTATAGAATTTAATCAGACAAAACCAAAATAGATGCCAGATGGAAGTATGTTAACATGAAGGTTGATCTATATATGCACAATGGATGGCAATCTGGTTGTGAATCCCTTTCTCATTGAAATGAAAAACAAAGGAAATATGTATATTTAGTTGTAATGTACTGAAATATAAATTTACTGAAGAGTAATTTGGGATGGTGCCTCCTTAAGAAGTTGTGCATGAAATGTTCACAATCTAGCTTCCACAAGGTTCACTATTTAGCGAGATAAAGGAGATCCTTCTTACCCCTAAGAATGGAGTGACCTATGTTTACCTTTACGAGGGCGAGGAATAAAAGTCAACAATCAACTTACCCACTTTGGTGTCCCATTGTTCTCCTAGTTCATAAATCAAGGAGAAGGATAGGGTCGCTAGGTCAGAAAACATAATCTAAAAAAATTTTAAAAGATGAGAATTCACTTTAAAACTAATATTTAGTGCAAAGTATTGCTTAAATTTTCTTAAGTTCTTAAAATAACTTATTTACTTACTGATTTCTTTTTATGACATGGAAATACTTTAAAGAAGAAAATTTAAAGAAAAAAATTGCTTCAGGTATCATGGTTTTTGCTCTCTTGTCTATTTACCTTACTCCCTCTGTTTCAATTTATGTGTCCTGTTTTCTGTTTTTGTTTGTTTCAAAAAGAAGACGTAGTATTTTCTGTTTTTAGTCTTTCTTTTATTCCAACAACTCACATGACATATTTAAGACCATAAGATTAAAAAATCTTTGATACTTGAATTCTGTGCCAGTCAAATTAAGACGTATAAAATGAAGTGGAGGAAGTATTAATTAGTGACATATAATTTTATTGACCACCAACATTAAAGTAGGTAAAGTAAGCTACATTACATGTTATGTAACGTGCTAAAAACCATTGTTTCGACATCATTAATTGGAGTCATGTTTCACCAAAAAGCTTAAAGTAAGGATATACATCTTTATTTCACTTTACTTTACTTTAATAACATAAGCATTTTTGCTCTCAAGAAGCCTTGCATTTCCTTTGCTGGTTTAATTTTACCTTTATGAAAACAATTCTAGTGATATTCCATTTTTAAGGATCCTAGAAATAGTTATGGGACAAAATAAGCTAAAAACTCCTCAATTATTGAATTATGTCTCCCTGAGAGTTGATTATCAAATAAGATGGAAAGCTTTAGATTTCCATACAAGGGACACATTTGAAGAGCTTCGCTGAATGGAAGTGTCAGTAGTCAATAGTTTGATCTGCAGTAAATGGATGCTGGATAATTTATGGAGTTGGGGTTTTTCGGTTTCCCTCCTATTGAGTTACTGTCATGTTTAGCCTTTTGCGGTGTTTATAACGGAGTGTTGCTTGATATTATGATCTTAATTTTGTGCAGGTCGCAGATAAGTCATAGGTGCACTTTGTGCTGATGTGGCTGGCAATAGTCCTATGGGTTGAGAAAGGTGTTACTGTGGTGGGGATGTGTTTATGGTATATTGCGTGACCTGCTTGGTGTTGACAGTCTTCTGCCAAAGATGTTTGGGGTGTGCTTCTAGCATGTTGCTTCTGGTTTAAGTGTAATGCTTCCTAATTAGATACTATACCCCCTCTGTATTATGACAATTGATGTCTGCACCATGGTACTCGTGATGTTCTTCCTTTGTTTTACGGTAAATAACATACTTAATTAAGTCCTCTGTATTTGACCGTGAATAATCCAATGAACAACTTTCTGACGCTTTTCAGTAGCCGAAAGGTTGAATAGGAGGAATGCAAGTAAATGTATGAAGGGAAAATGTACAAAGGCATCAGATTATTAATATCTTGCTTAGTAGCATGAATTCATCAATTCTACGATCATATTTCCGTTTCTTTTCTCTCTCTGTTTTCAGCAGATATGACTCTGATCAGTTGGAGTTGTGGATGCCTGCCTATTTTAGGAGCCAAATTTGTGGATAGGAGTAGAGATCATGTTATACAGCTAATCTAGGTTAGGTAAGAGGTTAAGGTATCTACATCAGTAACTAAATATTGGGCGTAAGTCTTGATATGGCAATTGACAGGTACATTGTTTCGTGAGAATGGGTTGAGCACAAACACAGTAGAAGAGGAACTCATCTTGGAAAGAGTTTGTATGTTGTGTTGGGTATCACATGAGTAGGACACAATAAAGAGACATTAAAGGAGAGCCATTATCAGAATTGAGCTTTTGCACGAAATGAATTGATGAATAACCAAACTTCTGGTTCCCCATTAAACTCGCTTTTATTGCGTTGTGTGCAACATCCGCCAAAATAAATTGAATATCATTCCTTCATGCATTCTTGGAGAACTTGAGTAACTTTTACCTATTTGACTGAGGTTTCATCCATTAGTACTCTCTCTGGCCCTAGTTACTTGTCCACTTTTTTTTTTTTTTAGTTGTTTTTAATTACTTGTCTATTTTGACAAATCAAGACACAATTTTTTTTTTAACCTATTATACCCCCAATTAACTACTTTTAAAAAGATAGAATTTCTTGAAAATATTAAAATTTTAATTTATTCACTTCATAATTAATATGGATAAAATGGTAAACTCACTATGTCAATTATTATTTACTTAATAAATTTGTCAATTCAAAAGTGAACAAGTAATCAGGGATAGAGGAGAGCAACAGTTTCAAATAACTTGCATTTTTTTTTTTTTCCTGAGAGCTAACTATCTCTAGTTTAAATCAGTGAGAGCTGTATTGATAACCGTAATGTCTTAATCGGCTTCCACGCATGTTAGCAATTCTGCCCACCAAAATAAAGGCAAATAGGAAAAATTCTTCTTTCACCCACTTGCCGAGTTAATAAATAATAATGTTGATAATTTATACGAGTTATGTTGCAATGGCACCAAGCGAATGCGTTGAAAATTTCGTTGGTTTACAAGTTGTAAAAAATGGAAGTAGTACATTTAAACTCATAATTGCAATGTCGGCACACTAGGAGCGAGTTAAATTTTGTCTTAATTCTGTTTTAATGGTAGTATGGTACTTGTATCAACTTTATAGTAAATGCTAATACCAAACATTGAGCTACTGGAATTTATGGTGAAGGACCACAAATCCCAGGAACAGCCAGAAATTATGCTGTTATACGTCAGGGTTGCTCTGATTTATGCAGGTAACTTAAAACATAAAAGCAAAACCCTGAAAACGATTCAAAATTCGTTCAATGTTTAGATAGGCATGTTGGCGTTGCCCTTGACTCTGAGTGTGTACAATGTTTGGTAGTTCAAGTGCCAAAGGAGGAATTTCCTCACTCCTGAGATGCAGGGGAGTTCCCAAGGCCAAGAAGAGAACAATTGTGGTTGGTCTCAAATCCGATAACAGCAGCAGAGAAATGCTGCTTCGTTTGCTCAATTTAGTCGTAATGCCCGGGGACTATGTTCTGTCTGTTCATGTACAAGAACCAAATGATACATTTGATCCAAATACTTTTCACATTCATGAGGATCTATGTAAATCCAAGCAGGTCATTTTGCACTCTCAACTGTTCATGCCCACCAATTGTTTGCTAAATTGCTAATTCTGTAGTGTACAAATATTTTTCTTTCAGGTGGATTTTCAAATCAAGGTTTGTGCAGGAGAGACATACATAAATGAGTTGAGTAATCAAGTACGTATAAACTTTGCCACAATGCTTGCCGTAGGATGCAGCAGCTCCAGGTATACATTTTTCCTCTCCTGTTTTTGTCTAAAGGTATCCATTCGGTGGTTCCTCTCCCTATATTTGTCTCATTTAGACTTTTGATGTTCAGGCCAAGTGATCAGATTGCTGGCAAAATTTTGAAAGAATTGCCTCCTACTTGCTCCCTTCTAGTAATGGATAATGGAGGAAAAATCCTACTCCAGAGGCCGGGGACTTCCCAAGAAGGTGCTCCCATTAAAGTTTTTCAATCATCTGAGTCCTCTCTGTCAGTGTCCAGCAGCTCTACACTGTCAAGAGACAAGTATCAGATTCAAAAATCTTTGTCAATGACATGTTCTTCAACGACAACTTCATCACAGCCGAATAGAAATGCAACTTTTCCTAGAAACAAGAAGCTCAATAATGCTACAGCTAAGAGTCTGTTTCAGAGAATAGCTTGCTTAGAATCAATGGGCTGCGCCAGACGCTTCACAACGGATGAACTTAGCTGCGCAACAGACAACTTCAGTCCCAATTTATTGACCGGAGTGGGTGGACATAGTCAAGTCTATCGAGCCAATCTCGAGAATGGCCAGCTTGCAGCAGTGAAGGTCCTTAAAAACACACGATACGCCGAGGATGATCTTTTTCAGGAAGTTGAAATACTGAGTAATCTGAAACACGAGAACTTAATTCAGCTTGTCGGTTACAGTTACAGTAAGGATATGCAAGCAATCGTGTATAATCTACTGAAGGACAGTCTGGAGCAAAGACTAAAACAGCTTAATTGGAACACAAGGATGCAAGTTGCGATAGGAGTGGCAAGGGGATTGGAGTACCTCCATTCTCAAACCCCTCCTATCGTTCACAGAGATGTGAAATCATCAAATATTCTCTTATCTGATGATTGCCACCCACAAGTAAGTCTCTTATTAGCTTGCTTTCCTACATTAGATGGCTTCTCATATTCATTAGAATGTATGCGTTACACTGATTTCCATTGTGAAACTATGCTATTGTGAGATGCTTGCTGACTAGTCTACTAAGAGATGTAAGGGTCATCTAATTCCTTTTTATTGGTTTTCCCCTCTATAACTATGATAAGCCTCTTAAGCATACCTAAAGCATATTTGGGACCATTAAAGATAGAAAAAAGATTGACAGAATCATGGTGTTCATATGCATTACTTGGTGAATTCTAAACCTATTAGTTGCTTTTAGGCCACATAAGTGAAGACTGGATTTGTTCTTACTTCAATAACTTTTTATGAATATCTGATGCCTAGATGATCGATTCGGATAAGCTGTAGCCTGTAGCCGATAAAATTTCTACATCCACTTTTGTTACACTTAATGATTTTTGAAGCTGAAACCTAGCTATCAGATTTTGGAGCAGCAGTGGTATACCAGGAAACTCAGCAAGATTCAGCTTGTGTGAAACCAATTCACGTTGTTGGGACATTTGGATACCTGGCACCTGAGTACATCATGTATGGCAAAGTTGATGAGAAGATAGATGTATACTCTTATGGGGTGGTTCTGCTAGAATTGATCACAGGGAAACGAGCCATCGAAAAAGACTTGGAAGCTCATCATGAAAGCTTAGTGTTGTGGGTAATAATACGAAGCATGTATGCCTACAGCAAAAGATAAAATATGTTTCTTCAATGATTTGACTCTAGATAATGTGAATTGCAGGCAAGGTCTCTGCTCAGTTGTGGTCTTAGTGACCGTCTTGTTGATCCTGACATAAATGAGAACTACAACAAAGATGAGATGAAAACAATGATGTTTGCAGCACGGCTCTGCCTCTTGCATTCATCTTCAAGGAGGCCAAAAATGAAAACAGTTAGTCATTTTCTTTGTCTTGTTCTTTCTTTGAATCATTTTCCTTAATATTGACATCATCAATAGCCTGCTAACCAATTGTAAGAGAACTCTTTTGTAGTTGCTTGTTTTGATGAATTTTAAATCATAATTAACTGGATTTTTTTAAGATTTTGCTTCTAATTTTCTTGATCAATAAAGCAGCATTCCACCAATTGTATCCAGCTCTAAGAATGTGCTGTAATATTTACGACAAAATGCAAAACAAGGATTCTAAATCTGAGAAAGTTTCAGCCTCATCTACAAATCCCATTCTAGACAAATAGGAAACAGAAGTATACACTTAAATTTGCTTCTCGTTTGATAAACTCAACATACATTGGCATAAACTAGCAGGAATATACTGACATAAACTTGTGAGTTCATGATGATGGAAACTAAATTATTGCCACTATCAAAGTTTATGAGTGATGCTAAAAATAATGTGAATGGTGATGAAATAGACAAAAAATTTAGATTTTGCTGGTTTGCAGATCCTGCGTTTGTTTGAGGAGCCAGAGCGCTGGTTAGAACTGCAGAGAAAGAGAGAAGAGCTTCTTGATGGAATTGGTTTAGAAGATGAAAGTTGGTTGTGCAGATATTATGGATCAGATTCTGACGCGGGCATGTTCATAGAGGATAGCTGATCACATATTCTTGAGTTTTCCATGATATATTGGTATATATATATATACTGGTGTTTTGTTTGTCATCAGTGCACCACTCTCTCTCAGCAACAACAAGATACCCAGTGTGATTCCACAAGTGGGATCTGGGGAGGATAGGGTGTACACATACCTTAACCTTACCTTGTTGAGGACCACACTCTCTCAACCCAGTCACTAAATTAAAATGACAAAAAGAGAAAATGGAATTAGAGGAACCATTTCTCTAGTAAATTGTAGTTCTATGTAAGAGTGATATTAGAGTACCAACAGAAATGTCATTATGTAGTCAAACATTATTCCTGAAGTGTAAGCTCTGTCTTTTGCCTCAGAAATATGCTAAAGATTTTTCCTTGAATAACATCGCCAACAATTTTTTAACCTAGAATTTAATTTTCTTCTTTGCTAATTCCATAGATCAATATCATGTGCCCTTACATTATTACTATTATTATTGGTTTTCTCTCTTGCTGATTCCAATTGAAGAAACTGTGTTGGTCTTTTCCTCCTTTTTGGTTACGCTGGGGGAGTGAGGAGGGGTATATGAGCTCGGCCTGAAGGTGATTTATTTCTTCAATTTCATAAAACATCACAGAACAGAAACATTGTCTCAGTCCTCTCAAGTCTCAACAAAATATTGAGATGCATAGAGTGACTACAAATATCTTCGCACATAACGAAAAAGATACCAAATCCTCTAAGGCAGAGGATCCACTGATAGAAATTATTGGAAGTAATATATAGAGACTATGAGGAGAAATTAATTATCTGTGACATTCATTCAGTCGGTTCAATGACACTATTTTTCTGCAGCCAGCTGAGCAAAGTTAATTGGAGAAACATAGAGTGTTGGACCACCGTAAAGTGTGTTAGCTGCCAACCGTGCAGCAGCGTCTGTAGGGTGGAATAAGTCCCAGAATATGTACTGTCTGCGATCTGAACAGAGACTAGCTGTTGCATTACAAATTCCTTCAGCTTTTAGTGCTCCATGTCCACAGCAGGCTGTGTCCACATTTTTGAAGTCTGAAATGCAAGGAAAACATCATTCTCACGTTATTAGTTTGCTACTCACATGGTAGTAAAGAGAATGAAATCTAATATGTATTAGTTCGCATAACAATAGGATTTTATGTCATATCCTCTTGAGAAAACTTTTATTAGTAGCATAGATAGCGTATTGTAGTATAATCATAAATTCTTTCTTAATTGTAGAACGTTTCATCCTTAGTGTAGAGTAATTTGTCCAGAGAAGTGCTTACTGAAGGGATGTGGATTATCTATAACGTCAATGGTCATTTTGTATGTGTCCCAAGCGCATATTTCATCCCGTGTAGCTCTGAGGTTAGGTTGCACATTAGCTTGTCAAGAGCTGAATGGAAACATCTGGCAAAATCATTCATGGGCTCGAAACACCTTGTCCCATTCAAAAGTCTGTTGGCTGGACAACAACCTACAGGTGGCACACTTATGATGCCAAACTTCCGTGCTCCGAGGCTGTACAAAGTCTATTATATACAGATGTCTTAGCTTCATATATATACCATCTTTGGGATTCTACTTATGCAAGTTGAAGGAAGAATTTCACATACAAGACCAACCTTTATGTGGTTCTCATACGCTTCCATGAGATGATTGATAAACTCTTCTTTAGGCAATGTACTCCTGGTCTTGAAATAAACAAAGATGTCATTGCTCCCGGTACTGATACAGAACAAAGATTTTGCGAGCAATGCTTTTGTTGATTCATGACCAAGTGAAGCAATCAAATTTTCGCGCACAGTGACGAATTGATTGATCTGCTGTGGCAAGTTAAGGACATTCTGTTTGGAGAGAGATAGGTATGAATACATATTTAGACGTTGGAGTGATCAAAGTATTTTCCTTACTCTTTTGTGAGAGATGATTATTGAGCATATTATTCAGATATTAGGAATGAAAAGGCTTACCAGCTGTGTAAGCCAGTGTCATCAAGGAGACCAGAACCTCCTGAGGCGAAGTTTACACCTCGATATATACCCAATTGAAGACCGTATTTCAGGCTGTGAAGAAATAGAAAAGGGGGCGGGCTACTATTGTATCCGAAAAGCCTTGCTGCAGTTAGAAAGGACAAGATTAATCTCCATTAGCATTGCATGTGTAATAGTGAAATGTCCACACTCAAGGGTGTGACCTAGCGGTCAATAAAATGAGTAAAAACCATACGAGACTAGTGTTCAAATACCATTAGAGACCAAAATCACTAGGCGATTTCTTCTCATCTACCTAATCCTTAGTTGACAGGGCAAAGTTACCTGATACATGTGCTGGTGGAGATAGCACATACCCGGTGAAATAGTCGAGGTGTGCAGAAGTTTAGCTCAAACACCACCATATAAAAAAATTGGAAAGTGATAGTGAAATGACTGAATATGCGACATGCATGTAGAATAAGTAGGAATGCTTGCTCAAAATCTTATTGGTTATATTCCTTAGATCTAATGCTAAAACTTTAGTAACACTAACCAAGATGATCAGCACTGTTGAGTCCATTACTGAACCTTCCAGTTGGCCTTGAGTTGACAAAATCAATGCCATTATGAGGAAAGTTAGCTAGTGCTTTGCAGTCAGGGATGTAAGAATTAGTTCCAACATCTGCTGTTGAATCCCCTGTGTATCAGCATTGACTAAATTGGGGACAAATATTGATAGAGCCAGAAGAATAAGAAGAGAGAAAGGACACATCTTTTCCATGGCGAAAACAAGGTTGGTAACAACGTTTATTTTAGTGTAGTTCCTTCTCTCCTATCTATGTTCTTGGTATGTTTGAGTTAGTTACACATACCTTTGCGCTATCTTCCTCCTGGAGAGAAGGTAATTTATAGGTTATTCAATTGAGCATAAACAAATTATGCGTTTAAATTCCAAAGCAGAAGAAGATACTGAATACCTGCTAACCAAGCTGGGGCGGATTGCCCAGTAGTTGGTTTGTTTAATTCTAATCACACAGTTTAGAATTATTTATTTCATATTCTGATGAAACAGTCCATATGCATTTTCGGCATGCTTATTTATCAACTTGGATTATTTGTCTCTTTATAATTGTCTTGAGGAAATTTCTATTATTGCTTTATGAAGCAAATTGAGAAGTTCTTGTTACTACGATAGAAGCAAGTGAGAAATGTCTTTATATGTTTGTTTTTATTGTTGGCCTTATTCTACATTGAAGATGGTTAGTATTTTTTCCTGATGAAGTTATCAATTAATTATTTCGGTGACAGTTACCCATTCCTCTTAACAGGGAACACATGATGTGTAAACTCTATGAGACTTATTATTTGTAAGTGGGGAACTTTAAACAGCATTATACATAATTAGTGACTTAATACAAACACTAATGCTAGATACATGCCTGAATTCTAATAAGCAATAATACAAATTACAGTGTGGGAATGGATTAGTAAAATAGTTGGAAGTGATAAATGCTTAGCAACAATGAAAAGATGACAAAAGGGCTTTTTATTTTTTCTTTTGTGAAGTATTAGTAAGTGCTTCTTCTTGGTCTTTGGAAGAACTATAATGTTCTTATGGCTCAACCCTTGGCCCTACCACAGTGCAGAGCATTCTTTGGAATAGGATATTCATCACGGAATGATTTAACTGGTGTATAAACTCGCAAATAAAATTGTTGGCCAAGGTACTGCCTTGCCCAGAATTGACTCCTCAGGTTCCACATTCCTACATTGTCCAGGGGCACATATATTGCCGTCCATGATCTTGGATAAACCTGTCAAGATTAAAAAAAACTTAACATTTTGTGCTTTGTATTCAGAAGTTAGAAAGATGGCATTATGAAACATAATATTGAGTAATTAATGAATTGATTATTTGATTCTAACCTGTGTGGTACAGCGTGAAACTGCGTCTATAAGGTTGTACTGGTTTTTACTTGCAGGACTCCATCTGCCTACATCCATCCTGTGAAAATTACAGTATGTCACTGTTTAGTAACTAAGTGCATGAATTTTTTGTGTATAGACTGAGATGTTCAGGTGTAATTACCCGACGACGAAGAAAGAGTATCCATCAAGATGCCAACTTTGGACAATGTTCTCTCTGTTCTCAAATACAATCTCTACAAATGCTCTGTAGTCTGCTCCCATAACTGCTGTGTCAAGGTGAATTTTTCGACCTGCAGGCTTATCCTGGATGCTTCCAACTTTGAACACTCCATCGATATTGTAATAGTCTGCTAACTTAAGCGGCGTATCAGCTGGAATGAAGGATACACCATTAACTGCATATCTCTGTTTTTTATCAACTAAGCCAGCATGATTGGCTAGTCTTATTGTTCTTGTGACATTGATCTGACCATAATGGTAGGAGCCTTGAGGGTTTGGTCTTGGCCCACTGGCTGTAAGATTAGTCCTGGAAATCATAGAAAGAACTAGTTTCATAATTTTAAGAATAAACCGAATCACATGCATTGTTGAAAAATAAATGCTGAAGTGTGTGACAGATGAAAAACAGGTCTAAACGTGCAGGACATTTGAGGCATGATATAGCTTAGTAAGTCAATGTGTGCTCTCTCTGACAGTTTAAAATTTTATTGATGAGATGGTCATGTACTTCAACAAAAAAAAATTCAAGAAGGGTGTTGTACCTGATAGAACGCGCCTGATTTCGGGACCAAGAAATATCAGTGGTTGGCCCTGGAGGAGGTAGTCCAGAAACAGTTTTTCTCGAGTTGCTGTAGTGAAGAATGGCTGTAGAATTGAGAATTTGAGTGGTGAAGCGGCTGGAAACAGCTATGTAGTAATCTTGAGCAGTCTGATCTGCAGTGACTAACACTGAGTAGGACTGGCCAACATGTACATCAAGAGAAGACAATGTAGTTTGAATTGTGTGAGTTCCCTCAACTTCAACCAACGTCATTTTGTGTCCCTGAATTTGAAAGTTGAGTGAATTTTGAAGTCCCACATTGGATATTCTTAACCTGTATGTTTTCCCTGGTAAATTATCACCCATTTTCAGCTCATTATTCTACAGGTGGAAATGGTTCTTGAAACAGAAAGAGTCCATTTTGTTTCTTGGCATACCTGGTTCAACAGTGAATTTTGCACCATCACGACCAAGGCCATTGATCTGAATGCCATCAGGGAATGTAAGCCTCTTTCCACGATCTAAAATTGTTTGTAATACCTGCAAATATATCCAAAATCAACAACTCGAATATCCTCGAGACAAACTAAATTTAGCCCCTTTCCTTATTAAGGAAATATATATGCCAAGATTAAGGTGCTTTAGTGTGACAGAAGTCATTTTTCAACACAATATTTTTGTACGAGTAATATAAGTCATTTTCTGGTGTTTGGTTACGAGAAAATGAAATTATCTTTCCTTAACTTTATAAGTGAAATGAAATGATGTTGGATTAATTTACCTTGTGATCAGTTTTGTACCAATCTCCAATAAGAATAGTGAAATCTCCAGCAGGTTCAGGAAAAGGGACTGGAATTCTTGGTCTACTGAGAATCCTAATTCCTCCAAATCCACCAACAGCTTTGTGGAATTGGAGTGATGGGAAATAGAAGAAACTTCCAATTTGATCTTTCACCTGCATTATGTATGTGAAATTTTGTCCTGGAGGGATGGGACATGTTGTTCCATATACACCATCTTCAAATGAATTTTTTCTTTGTTGGACTCCATTCCTGCATTGTAAATTTTGTTCTAGTAAATTAGTATAACGTATTACGATCCTCCTTAATTAGTACTGCTAAATCCAATTATAGTTTGGTTCATTTTTACCACTTTGGCATATTTTCCTACAACAGATTTTAAAATTGTCAGGGTGTTATGATCTATTTGACCATGTTTCTGAGAAGTTAAAAAGTGTTTATTTTAGAGAGTTGATATCTATGATCAAGGGAAATAAGTGTTTTTGAATAGTAGTATCAGAAACTGTTTTCAATAAGCTAAAAAGATAGCTTCTCCTCGTATTGTTGCTCTAATATTGATAACAAAATAAAATCAAATTAATTAGTACTTAAACACAACTTGATATTCTCCAAAAGTATTTCTTTTAAAATAAGCAAAATTTGAAATTTTGTCCAAACTGGCTATTACATTAGGTGCCTAACAAACAAAAAAATTATGCGAGTTATAGGGTAGAACAACTTATAATCCCTGGAGTCTAGATGCGGCTAGTTAATGCTTAACTTATTGCCGGCTTTTTATGACTTTCCTCATCTTGAAAAAGTCAAATACTTGATAACATCTATTGCCCATGTCTTATTTTAGAAATTAATATACTATTTTTTCAACTCATCAAAAATGTCTCAAATGATGTATGTAAAATATTCTTGCGAAGCCAAGAGAAAATGAAGAAATTAGTAGCATACACAAGGAAACCCTTATGTTTCTTCATTTATGCTAATTGACGTTTCGTCATGGACTACTTTTCCAACAAACCACTTATTAAACCGAACAAGTTTTTTTTATAGGCTTAAATTCATTTACGAAAACTTACATAGATATGCTATATTTAGTATTAAGTCATGATCTACAGTATTCTTGTAAAGTGTAAAATTGAACGTCTATTTCACGGAGTAAAAGGTAAGATCATTGTGTACAAACAACAATAAGGGTGTTTCTAATTATCCGGCGATATTAGAATGTGTCAAAGAGACGCTATATCATTTCATAAGTAAATATATGCATGCAAAGGAGAATAAAAGGATGTTTAATTATGGAACCTAATTTATATATAACGAATACTTACACTATCAATATATTTTATATATGAAAAAAAGAAAAGGTGATAGAAATATACCAGGTGAGAAGAAAAGGGTCAGGCAAGTCATTATGGACGTTGATGATGAGATTGTCATTTGTAACGCTGTGTATATCAGGACCCGGAAATTGCCCATTTATCAGAATTCCCTGTTCATCATCCAAAAGTATAATTGATAATCAGTTTTAATTTTACCGTACGTACGTTTAGAAACTCACAAACTATTATATATATATATAATCAAAAGTTTGTATAGATCTCGTCAAATATCCTTAATTATATATATAAAATAAAATTGGGAGAAGCTAAGTAAAATATATATATACCTGTTGGGGGACACCAAGAGGATATATGTCGCCGTAAGTGATTCTCCAGTCGAAGTATCTGTAAGGATCCTCTGCAACTACTACACCTTCCATGCACAGCGCCAGTAGTAGCGCAATCCAACACCACCTTCTTCCATTTTCCGACCTCATTCGATGATCGTTGAAAGTAACAAATATATATAGGAAAATTGAGAAATGTAGAGTTTATTTGTTTGTATATATATTATATATTATATAGAAGAGATGGAAGTTTGAAGTTTGCGTATGGAATTTGAAAAGAAAAAGAAGTATATATCGTAAAGTTAATTATTAGTAACAGAATGGAAAACACGCCTCATTGCGCCATGCCAGGCTGGCATAAGTATGAATTGAGTAATTAGTAGTATAACTAACTCAACCAAAAAAGGGAGTTTCTTCATCCTCTCTTTTACTTGTAAAACTGACCCCACCATGCATTCACTTTCCACTTGTTTTTCTTCCGTAGTCTCGATGTTGTTGCTCCGAATAGTTTCTGACAGACAACGTTTTATAATTATCCAAGTTAAATTTTTCAATAAACCCTGAGTGGAAATCAAAAGAAAAAATATTATCAAGGAGTAATAAGTACTCATTCATTTTTATGATTAGAGGTCGAGTTTTTCAAATTGCTTTTTATAAAGAGTGTTTTATGCTTGAAGTGAAATTTTCCAGTACGAATAATGGACATAGATGAGAAATCAAACAAAAAATAAAATAAAATGCTCGTGTTGGACCCAGTCTATAGGACTAAATTTATAATTTTGTGATTATATAGGTTAGACTTGTCTAAAACTAATATCCCAAAATTCTTAGGTCTTTTTGTTTTGTATACTCTATTTGGAAGAAGTCCAAAAAATTACTAGGAGTACCAATTACAATTTTCAATCCAGGCGTTAAAACTCATGTTATTAGTAATTCATTTAGTTTGTAAAAATGGATCGATGTGCTAGATTGCTAAATTAAAAACAAATCTAACAAATTTTAGCTATTACTTAGCCGTAATCAATTCATGCGCATATTCATAATTTTCACTTTAATTAACGTCTACATAAAGGTTAATTAAATTACTTTGTTTGGTGGATAAGTCTAGATCTTGTTTATATATAAAATTTATACTTGTGTGATGGAAAATATTGATTACTCACTTTGAGTTCCTTAGACTACAAATTAAAGCTTCTGAACGTACACTCGAGCATAGAGTTTCCTTAAGTTAACTTTCTAAAGTTACTTAACACTGAATTTGAGTATAAATAATAGAAATAATTTAGAGGTGGATGATGTTAAAATATTGGGTTACTGCAATTTTAATAAAATTATTACATAATTTTTCTTCACATCTGAGTTCGAAATAATCAGAGGCGAAGTCAGAATTTTAATCTTATGAATTTTAAGTGTTAATAATGAGATGGAGAATATAAGTAATTATGTTCATATTAAATGTAACTTAATATTTTTAAACAACATAAAAATCCATGTGGAAAAAAATAAAAATTTAAAATTTTAATAGTTTATAAATTCACAATTCAAAAATTTAAAAGTCAATGGTAAGAATAGAAAGATTGAACTCATGAGTTAAAATCTTAGATCTGTTTTTATTGACGAGATAAACATATTTGTATTTATATCAGAATAGTATATTAAAACTGAGACAAGTTATTTAATGTTATTTTGAAGCGATTAATTGATATATGTACTAGTATACATAGTTACTTGTAGAATTAAAATAATGCATGAACATGTACGAATAGTAGCTTATTAATGAAACTAATTTGCATAATATATTATAACATTATAATGACAGAATATTTTTAGGAGTGCATTAGTAAAATAAATATTGTTATCATATTAAGTGAGTTTGAACAGTAAAGCTGGCATGCAACTTTTTTATATAATTTGATTCTTCTAGTTTCTAGTCTTATGCATGCCGCGTTATCAGTATTCATAAATTTAGTTCCTATTTAATTTTCTTGTTTTATAAGGCTGGAAACTTTGGTGTATCCGTGATTATTGACGAGACACACGGAATTCTTGTGCGTATTCCATACGTAAATATTATTTAATTTTGTGACTACATTACAACTACAAACTGCCTCCCTTTTTTTGAGAAAAAAATTCGGTTGACGTTGATGATGAAAACATGCATGCATGGGAATTAGCTTCTCCATTCTTCCTTTGTTATTATTGTTCCCTTTTATTTACCTTAGAGTAGTAAATTAATTTTAACTTGTAACTCAATATAAAACTTAAATTTACTGTCGATTTGCTTTTTGTGAAAATTTGTATGGCTTAAGCCACTGATTTTTGAGAAATAGCCAATGTTCAAAATTTCGTTAAAAAATAAACATTTTTGATGTGGAAGATATTGACAGAATAGCATTACCATGAATTTCAAACTTAAACAAGTGAAAGATTTAAAAATAGTGTCATGGATTTTGCACTTAAGTCAAACTCCTGCTGCCGATGTTTGTGGATCGAATTCCATCTTTTTTAAGTTTGAAATATCATGGATTACAAAATTGGCTATTTTTAAAATTTTACCGGAGAAAAATTGTGCAGTTTTTATGGCCTGGCCTGCTGAACTTTTGGGCCATTCTCAATGTATAGAGAGGACAGTTGATCTGGCTGCAGGCCCTATTACAACTAGTCGGGCTACAGTTTTCACCTTCAGTATCGGAAATCTGACTTCACTGAAAACATGTTCACACTTCTTTAACATATAAAATATAAAAATAAACTATACTTTTGTTTTGCTCGAAAAAATTAAAAATGATATGTATTATTTTTCGAAAAATAAACTCAACTTTATTTGATTTGAAGAAAAATCAATTTTTTCGAAAAAGTGAGTTGCTTTTTAAGAAACTTATTATAATTCAAATGAATTCAATATACATTCCGATTAACATTAGGCCCTCAAAATATCCGCTAACTAGCGATTGACCGACAATTTAACTAAAATGACTTTTCAACTATTTTTTAAAATTTTAATTAAGTTGAAAAAAGAAAGATAATTTTAGTTTGTTACTTCTAAAGGAAAGATTTGGCATAATTCTTATCAAGACAAAATAAATTATATGTAATTAAAATATATATAAATAAGTAAATAATATATATTTCAAAATCAAGAAAGACTATCCTGGAAAGCTTAATTAAATTAAACCATAAAAACAAATGAAGTTAGTTAATCAAACATGAATTACACATAATAATAATAAGAGAGGAGGTATTGAATTCCAAATTTTGATAAACCTATCCTAATTCTAAAAAATATAAAAAATCATGAATTCTTCGTCAATCCTGCTGAAAATTTCATTGGGTTTCAGCCCATTTTTCCACCTGCTGGAAACTACCTAAGCTTTGGGCCCATTTGCCTTCAAAAATCAGTGTATACGTTTATGTATACCACTGTATACAGGCCATATTTTAGGTCCATAGTTCCACATTTTTCCTGTATATCAGCTTTTGACCTGTATTTCTTCATCGGACCTGTATTCTTGCATTTTTTGCAACCTGTATATCGTATCCCCGGCCGGCTGTAAACAGCAAGTATCTGGCCTTTTTGGGGCTTTTTGGAGCATGAAAATTCAGTTTCCTGCCTTATTTTGCTGCCTTCAACCTCTATACCAGTTTCGTAGTTTGCCCTAGTGGCTGACTGAGGTACAAGAGAACTTGGGGCCTTTATGGCCCATCCGAAATGCACAATGGACTCGGTAGAGTTTACAAACAGCAGAGAAAAAGAGGAAATATTAGTATGAATTCAAATTCCGATGACATGAGAAAAGAACACATTCAAACTTCCATTATAATCAGACATGCACCAAGACAAGCTATACTAAGTAGGAATCCAGATGACTTTGCTGAAGTGAACTCAAAACAGATGAGAGATTGACTGCACTATGCAACACATACTCGTCTAAATGCAACCTCATAACAGCAACAAACAATAATAAAGTTTAATTCACGAATTCACACACCGACGAGAAATGCATTTGGCATACCAAAAAAAGATCAACCCAAGTATTCTGGACTCCTTTTCTATATATACTATAAGAACAGACCACAAACACAACAAAATTAAATTGCTAGCTAATTTACAATCGGTAGCTTAAGTAATTTGGAAGGAAACACTCTAATACCTTTTGAACCCTTAAAACAACATTTATGAACAAATATAGCAGGTGGTATTTAACCCAAAATAAAAAAAAGTATCTACAGAAATGAGAGGTCCCTCTTTTTAAGAACAAAGTGGCCACCCCTATTTTCTCAAGAAGCTACAAACAACAAGCATGAAAATTGACACGATCGCAAGACAAAAATTTCGAAATAAGAGTCACAGAGAACCCAAGAAAAATTATATGAAGTTGTAAGATGCGAGATGGAATGAATAGCAACACGGTATTAAGGTGACCAACATACCACTTCAAATCGAAAACATGGAACAGAACTGGAACTAAAATGACAGGAACAATATGAGTAGTATAAAGCCATGCTCATGCTGACAAGAGAACTCTTTCAAGTTAATGACAAAACCATCAGCTAACCAGAAGGATTGGACGAATCCAAGCCACATGTAATCGTCAAGTACTAAACAGGTCTAATAATTTCATACTACAAAATGATCCCAAAACAAACGAGCCACAGAAAGTGAACTAAAATTACCAACCTATACTAAAAAACACACAAGGAAAATAACGAAATGACTTCTATGATACTTGGGGACGTATAGTCAAAAATGAGAATATTATTTCAGCAAGCAGGGATAGTATAGAGGCATGGTGGTTGACAAGTGAACAAACCAAACTTAAAACGAGCACATCAGCCGCGGCATCGAGAAGAACACAAATAGCAATCCAAGCTCAAATGAGCATTAAGCCATCTTGAAAACGAAAACAAACAACAACCACAGATTATCAAACAAGCTCTACCACTGATTTGCAACCAACAATGAGTTAAAAGCTTCCAAAAATCTAAACATTTCGAAACCTCTATGCAGCCCAAGATCAAGCAGTCATCAAATTAAAGTAAAAGAGACATAAGCCAGAATGAGTATCACCTTTTCAAGGGCAACAGAACCGAGACAGAACGAGCAGGGACGAGTTTCTTCCGACACCACTAAAGTGCGATTTTGAGAACTTGGCTGAACAAACAAGCAAACGATAGCAAAGACTGAGCGAAATCGAGATTTCTAGTCTCTTTACGGCTTCGGAAACTTTGGTTTACGTATATTTCTTCCTTTCTAATACTAGCTGATTCTTAGTATTTTTCCCGAACTTTTCTTTTTTCCAAAACAATGAGTAAGAAGGGGGTATTTATAGGGGAAACTAGGGTTCAAGAATTTGGGGGGAAAAGAATGAAAAACGGACAGGCACCAGGGGCAAAATCGAAAATCCCCAACTCAAACTTTTTTTCAAAATCTTCCCAAGGACGAGGGAAAAGCTGCTGCTTGTACGAAAATTCAACCAAATTCCCACAAAATCCGGACGAAGGGGGTAGTGTGGACGGCTTCGATCGATCGCCTCGTCTTTCTCGTGCTACGTGGCTCAATCTCGAAGCCACAAGGACGAGCCTCAGACTGCAATCGCCGAGTTCTCTGCACAAGGACAGTACTAGACTGAGGAAGGAGACGTTGGATTTGCTTTCCGTCTATTTTGACGTTGGAATCGGACGCCGTTTGGGACCGTTGCTCACTGATGCTGTTTTCCGTGTACTCTTCGCTGTGCTTGTGAACGTTAGAGTTGCTTTCCGTTGGCATCGTGAAGACGCCGCTACTGCTGCTGTTACGTTGAGGAAGTGAATGTCCTGGGTGTTCATGGTTTGGATAAAAATCGATTCAAATCGATTAAATGAACTGATTTAATTTGGGTTTAGGTTTGGTTTGGTTATGATTTTGTTCGAAAAAAATCGAAGAAATAACCGAACCAACAAGTTATATACATAAATTTTATTATTATACATACATGATATATTATATTAATAAACAATTTTAAAGATTTTATATGTGTTTCATCAAAATTTATTTGTAATTTACTTATGAAAGAAAAAATATCCAAGGTGAGAATATTTTTCTTATTGGTTTCATGTATACAAGTGTCTATGGAAATTCTTTGTGGAACTGAAAATGTCATTGTCTCTTCCTTCTATGCCAAAATAGTGAATTTTGAAGTTTTATTCAGTAAATTCAATGATCGAAAGTTCTGTAATGTCAGTCATTCTAACCATTTTTTTGTTTGAATGGATTGTTGTCACGTTTTTCACGTTTTGAATGAATTGTTTCTTTTATTTTTATGTATGATTAATAATCGAATAACCGAACCAAACCAAATCAAAACCGAAAACAGCCAAATTGATAAATGTATATTATATTTGGTTCGGTTTGGTTTGGTTTTGATAATTTTAAAATCGATTAAGTTGGTTTGATTTTGGTTTTGACCAATAACCGACCCAAACCAGACCGTGAACACCCCTAATCCTGGGTTTCTATTGCTTTGGAATGGGCCGGATCGGAGGTAAAGAGAGTGGGCTGGGTCGAGTAAAAGGGAATAGGAAAAGCTGCTGGACAAAGGGAATGGGTTGGGTATTTCAGCTAATTGGTATTGGGCTGCTGAAGGTGGCCCAAACTTGGTCTTAAGATGGGTTGAAACCAATTTGATAGATTTTGGCTAAAATTGTAATTAAACAATAGGCCAAATAAATTTCAAAGGTAACCATATCGAATTTAATCGATGAATTTAGCTAAAACTTAAACAAGGCGAATTTATATAAATTAATTAATGAGCTTCTTAACATCAACGGAATAAAATAATTAACTTAATTATAAACTAAACAATTTAAAACCTAAACTATTATATAACTAAACCGATTAACCAAATATTTAATTAAACAAAATATTTTTGAGATGATTTTTGAATATTCATAAAATATACTAATTATATACATAAATATGTGAAGTATAAATATTGTCTAAAAATTATAATAAGTGACAAAACTTATTTAAGATAACTTGCAAACTATTTTTGAAATTTATAAAACTAATTATTTTAGATCGTTTAAAATTGAAGAAACTCGATGATTAATCTATATTGGGGAGGGTCAAAATTGGGTGTCAACAATTACTTTATTGTGTTATAAACAAATTTTGTTAGGAGTAATAGATAAGCTAAGTGAGGTATCATAATGCTAGGAAAGATGACATCCATACTTTATCCATACAATAGAAAATTTCATTTACTTGGAATTGAAACATACAATAGAAAATCAATGGCACATGAGGCCAGTTACAAGGATCACATCACTACTTCAAAGTTCAAACATAGACTAATACAAGTGAAATTAACTGCAATCTGAATGTAGTGCATAAGCTAGAGGATTAATTCATCATAATTTCAGTTAGACTTGTGTTTCTCTTCGTCACCATTGTTCTTGTGGCAATTTCTCTTTAATTTTGTTAAGCAATCCTTTCTTTCTCATCTTTTGGTTCACCTCCATTATCTTGCTCATCTAAAGTAGTATGAGCAGCTGCTACTTGTTGATCAGTCTTGTTGTGGTGACTGGAAGTTTTTCTTTGATCTTGTCCATAAATCCTATTTTCTAGTCTTCTTCGTGAGGAGCAGGGCAGTTATCCATGGGAATGAATTCGCTTTTTTGCTGATCATGATCACCGGATATCTTTTCTTTCATCTTATCTTTAAGTCCCTTCTTCTTCTCCCTAGTACTGCCCTCTTCTACTTCCTCATCATCGCTTGACTGAAATTTCAAGTTATCAAACATAAGAATAAAAAAAAAGAACCAGAGAAACTTACTTTTCTTTCATGCATTTTTGTGCAACAAATTAAAATTTCAGCAAGACTTATTAAAGTAGATTAGCTTACCGAGCTAGAATTGCTGTGAGTGCGATGAAGTGCTTCCATGAGGCTCTGCTTCTCCTCCACATTGACAGTGTCATTGTGGTGACCCCTGTCTTCTTTTTTTCCCATGAATTTGAACAATCCACATCCACCATCATTAGTACCCTTGTTCATTGTCTCCTCTGCCATTTTCTCTTTGACTAGCTACTACAAGTTACGATATTTGAATTTGAAATTGTGCTTTCACTGAATTTTTGTGCCTTATATATAGGCATGCTCAAGACACTGTTTATATAGGCGAAACAAATACTAGTAGATTTGGGAATGTCTCGGCTATTGGTGCTACCTAGCCAAAAAAAAGAAATGAAATGTCGGTTTGGACTGTTAACACAAATTGAGATTTATTACCATGTCTTTAATTAAATATTCTTGTTTATGCCTTAGTCGTACGTTACATTGTGTAAAGCAAAGGCCCAATGGTTTCCTTTTTTTTATGTGTTTTAAGGAAGAATGCCAAGGGTAGTATTGGACTATAAAATGTAAAGAATCTTGACAGCGACCAGGTTTGGGACCTGCAACACATTCATTGCTTCAAACAAGATGGAAAATTACAAGGTGTATTGGACGACTCTACTTCACATTTTAATACTACACCAACAATGACGTACATATCCATTATTCATTATTATTCCACGGGAGAGAAAGATGTGTATGCAGCCTTATTTCTATCTTGTGAAGAAAGAGACGTTTCGTAGAGATAAATGTCAAAAATCACCTAAACTATTAACTGTTGAAAGTGTAAGTTTCATACCTAAACTATCACTTATTAGTTCGAGATCCAACCCTTCCTAAAACCACTTATGAAATTACACTGGCATGTTGTTGTATGAATGAATAGAGCCTTATTTAGTGGTATGTGATTTAGGCTTACAGGTTAGTTTCTGTAATTAGTCTCAATATTGTATTTTTCATATACAATGATAATATTCTTTTCATGAATTCCCACTCGTGTTACGATTTGAATTTGCACCTTATTTCAAATAAAAACTTCATCTATAGAGTAAGTGCAAAGTATATATATTCAAAACACATGCCCATTTGGAATCAAGAAATTCTTTACTAATTTATTCCTTGAAATTCCATAAAGAAGTACAACAAAATCTACCAACTCAAAGTAAGATAACAATAAATTAAATTGTTGTTCAAACCAACCTTTTCAGTACTATTAATTTCGCATGTTCATACTAGTTACTGAGGATTGAAGAAGCTAATTTTAACACCAGTGTCAATAACCACATACAAACCAGCAGCAATCAAAATCACACTTAAGCCCATTCCCAAAAGCCCAAGTCCCCAATTTACCCACCAACTTAGAGAGTACTTTTTGGGCTTCTTCACTTTAAGCCACATAAAACATGGATGAGCAAATGTAATAGGCAGAGCAATTCCTCCAATAAGCCCAGTAAAGCTACCCAAAAATGGAAGAGCCACCGCAATGAAGAAGCACACGAACCCGAAGATTGCCCTGAATATCGAACGGAGCCACCACGGGCATGCTTTTTTGCACCTTGTTGTGTAAGCTGATTCCATATCGTCAAACATTGGCATTCCGTACAGTTGGAATGAGCTCACCGCATTTATTATCACAAAAATACTTATTAAAGCTAACACAGATCGCGAAACATCTTGGCTATGGAATGCAAATAATGCCGTTAACACACTCCCGTTTGCTGGAATCTGAAAATAAATTTATTGTTATTGATATTATTTACTACAAATATTGTAATTTGTACAAGAGTCTAAGATGCGTACCAAATGACCATAAGCCCAGTAGCCACCAATTGCAAGAGGGAATAGGCACATTGCTATGAGTAGATATGCGAATTGCACACCCCTCCACATAGGCACTCGCGATGGGTGCTTCTCACTCGAAGGCATTGTCGCCTGCATCAATCAATGAGTTTAAGTTATATACATATGTATCGTCAAAAAATGAGTATATTTATTTTACATATTATGTCACGTTTACCTTTGTAAATAAATTAATATATACTTTTTAAGTTTCAACCAAAAGGTTGGTAAGAATTTTCAAATTTGTCCAACTAAAAAGGTCAGCAAAAGTCAAAGTCAACAACAAACTTTCTTCTGTATGCTTTTCATGAATTTGGTGGTACCTAACTTCATGTAGTAAAAATAAAAATATATTCTTGACGACTTTCTATGCCTAATTAGGTAAATTCCTCAACCCACTTGAACAATTAAATTTGTTTAATCTTCAATTATCTTTTTTGAGTTTATCTTGTAAACTAAATAATGGCTAGCTCACCCAATTGAAAAGATTATAATATATGTGAAAAGTAAATTTAGTTTTACCTGAATCTCAAGTATGAGATTGTGGCCTCTGAAAGCAAAAGCAATAATGCCAAAAGCATTAAGAAGATCAAATATCTTATTAACTTGGCTTCCCTTTCGGACAGGTTCATAAGAGACATTAGGTAGCCTACCCTCAGCAACTGAAACCGTCCATAGTGCTGTACAATATCCAACGGCTGTAAGAGCACCAATTAGAGATATTCCAGCTATTGAATTCAAATTTGGCAACTGAGCTAAAACCACTGCCACACATGTAAACACCAAGTACCATTCAACAACAGTCAATGGCTTCGGATTACTACACGTTGCCCCACATAAAGTCTCATATAATAGCTTCGCTGTTGAGCCGCCTATAATAATCAACGCGCAACATGTCCCCGCTGACAGATAACCCAGTGGAAACGCTGAACTTAGTTTCCCTAAGTTCTCACCTGATCATCAAAAATATAACGTTATTAAAATTATCTAACTATATTCTGTTGTACTAATTGAGATGACCAAATTAACATGTCATAGGGGAGCTAAGATAGATTTTCACTAAGGAGGATCCCTCAACACATAAAAATAATTTTAATCATGTATGTATAAATAACGTAATTTTCTTGCTCGGTCCTAAGTTGGTTTAAGGCTCCGCCCGCAGTCATAGTTTTCATATTATTATTTTTTCAAAAGTAAAAATGTAAAATAAACAAAAGGGAAATACTATTCACGTTATTTGACCTTTTAGGCCATTGACACAAGCAAACTTTATACAGATTAAATCATGATCTATCAAGTTTGATCGCACCCATCCATTTGTCACATCTCCTGTATATTTGATCTAATAATTGTAATATAAAGAGTACCTAAATTTGATGATACTACTTACCAAAAGTTGCGCATGCCAGTTGCAAGTATCTACTGTAACGTAGTCCTGTTTCATGATTTTCATGAAGTTGAACCATTAAATAAAGAGTGTAGAGCTGCCATACAAATGCCACCGTTAAGCCAATAATACCCCAAGCCCTGCAAAAATTAATTAAAAAATTAGTTACTATAAATCAATCAGTTGGTTAATAAATATTATGTATATAAAAAAAATTACCAGCCAAGTATGGTAAAAGCAACAGGCAGAACAAGAGCTTGAATACCAATCCCAGAACAAAGAGTATGAAAGGCAGCGTAGAATGCGTTTCCATTTCTGGACTCGGTGATTGGTAACCACGCGTCTTGTGGATCCAATCTTGTCATTTTAAGGGCCTTCCTAAGAGGACTACCCAAAGGAGTGATGAAACGCGGGGTTAATCCACGTGACCTTGGAGTTTTAACGGGTTTATTTGTAGCATGATCTCCCGTGAGAAGTAACGGAGATCGAGAAAGAGATGGCGAGTGAAACTGTGAAGGAGGTAACGATACTATCGACGGCGTTCGAGCCGTCCGTGGAGTTATGGGTAATGATAGTATAGACGGCGTTTGTGCTACAGACGCCGTTCGTGGAGTTATGGGTACAGAGCCGAATTGATCATCATGATGAAACATTGGAGCTGTCCGTGGCGTTATCGGTAACGAGTTGGGTAAAGAACTAACTTGATCTTCAACACCAGCCATTTTTATAAGAAAAGTCACAAACTTACAAGAGATCACTATAAGATACAAGTTTGTGTATGCTTAAATTGCATAAGAAATGGATGGAGGTATTTATATAAGAACATAATAAGTGGTTAGTTGGGATGATTTGACCAGAAAGTCTCAACATGACAAAATGGCATATAATTAATTAAGAAACTGACTATGGTCTAACCAGGAAGTAGCTACGAACCCAACCTGTTACACTTTGACAAACTTGGCTGCTTTTGTTCTCATATTAATTATTCCCTTCATTTGAATTCTTAAAGATCGATATGATTAAGAAATTAAAATTCTGATAACATTTTGAATGACAACTAGGGTCATATTAAATTGGCACAGCAAATAATTAAATTAGTATTATAGATAGGTAGGTCTATATGTTGTTTTTATTTGATTATATAGTAATAGGCTGCTTTACCTTTTTAATTCAATTCAAGTGGCCATTAATTAATTTTATTTATTCTTATAAAAGCATTAATCACAGTACATAATTTAATTAAGTAACGTTGTGATTGTACAAATCTATTTTACTAGTTAATTTTATATATGTAGCTTAAATTCTAAGAATAATTCGTTATAATTATCTCTTATATGAATGGGATTGATTTTGACTTGGAGTTGGCCTACCACGGAAATGAGAAAGGCAACTTGGTAGTAGTTGGTAATCAACTAAGCATGAGGACAATAATAACAAGTGTCCACTAACGCCTCTCTCAGCTAATTAAGACTACTGATGAATTATTGCTTTACATTTTTATTTGTTTTTAAAGGCCAGTCATTATATTGCATGCATGAAACAAACAGATTCCTATTTCATGACCTACTATGGTTGCCATTTTGGAATATACAAATAGTATGTGTGTGTGAGAGAGAGATTGAAGTCCAAGCTAGTCGTGCTCTCCTGGTCCTTTCACGCATTACTAAATTATTTCTCCGTCCTATTTTCGAATTCTAGTTATAATACTTCCACCTCCAATTATATATATATATATATATATAAACCCCAATTTTCTTTAGATCTCGTAAAAAATCAATATTTATTATCGTTTATTTTCTCCATTCCAAATTATGTTTCACGAAAATAGAAAATTAGCTACGAATTTGTAAGTAATCAATAGCTAAATAGCTTCTAGCTAAATGAATTTTGTTATAATTCGCAGTTAAATTGAATTAGCATGAGATTTTTGTTGTTTAGCTATGAAATTTTGTTTGTCGCTAATTTCTTGTTTTCTAGGAGTCTCAGTTTAAGACATTTTCCCAAAATTATGGAGCGCAATTTTGTCTCTTAAAATATTTAATTTAAAAATCAAAAGAGAGAACAAAACGTTTTTTCTATGTTAATCACCATATTTTAAAAATCAAAATGAGTTAATCATCAAATAATAAAATAATGTTACTAACGAATTATTTGTATAGTACTTTCCAAAAAATGAAATGTGATAATATATAGTAGCTAGGAATATTACTTCAGGGGTTCAGCTAGGATAGACTAAAAATCTTGGCTGGCTCCGCCACTGAGTTTAGCTAGGATAGCAACTACGTACTACTATCCTAAAGTAAAAAGTATATGAGTAGTAGTTTTTATGGAATCATAACTAAATATGTATACAGAAAACTTAAAATAAATTTACAAAAAAAAAGTTCATCGAAAAAGATGGAGGCAAAAACTTACATCTGATAATGTGATTAACTTAGTCCAAATGTCCAATTAACAAGGTTGTACATAGAGAGTTATCCACTAAAAATTAAAGGACCAAGGAAATAATCTCTTATGTCAATTTTTATCATTGAATAGAAGAAAACAATCCTATAAAAACTGCATTGTATTGTTCTTACATACTCTTATGCTATTTTTACTGATCTTCTGTCAAAAGAATCATAAACTAAAATAATATTTGTGATGGACTATAAAATTAAATCTCCTTGAGGAAACACCAACGTTGAGTAAATTTAATGGAGTATCTAATTTCCACTAAGGAAAAACGCTATAAACACCAATGATAAGGTGTTGGCCATAAAGTTGATGCGAAATATGGTATACTAAAATAAAATAATTAAGGTGGTTTCTTACCTAGCTCCCATTCAATGATTATCTTTTACCAAATTATATTATAGTGGATGCGAACGAATTTAATATTTGACATAGATAGGAATATACTATTAGAAAGTGTTTGTGAGAAAGGTAGGTGAATGCTGTATTCTTAGTTGGAAAATGAAATTACAATAATAAGAAAGTCAAAATATATATTAATGGTGGTGTGAAATGTGAACTGTTTTCGAAAGAGATAATTTTAGAGTTACATATGAATATGAATACTCTTTAGACGAAATTAAGGGAATTTATATAGTGTTATAATAGTAGAAAAAAATTATTCTTAATTAAAAATCTTAAATTCGAAATATCTGTAAATAAAGTTCTTTTGCTCATGCTAAAATTCCTCCTGATGACTGATGAGTATGTTATAATACAAATCTAATTAAATTATCAACAAGGGTTGTGATGGAGTGGTAACTGGTAAGTACTTCTTCATTTTTAACCAAGAGGTCTCGAGTTCGAGCCTCCTTGGTACAGAGTCGCCTTTGTTAGAAGACGCTTTATCTCTAATGTAGGACTTTTCAGTTCGAATCCGAATTGCTCCGATGTTGATATCGAACACCGGATGAAAAACAAAAAAAAATCTAATTAAATTAATCGGACAAGTCATATTAGACATGAATGATTAAAAAATAACAATTGAAACGTTATTTGCTTTGATCTTTAGGATGTTTGTCTTTTGGGTTTGATTGTCAAAAGGACATTTTTTTTATCAACAATATTTAAGAATATTTTTTTTTAATAAGTGAGTTGAATATTATTTTGTTTAGTCCAATAATTCTGCATCAACGATTCCATTATTTTATCAAATACAAACAATCAAGATATTTTTTGTTGCATTAATTTTATAATATAAAAAATAATACAAATTACTGTGTACAAAGTGAAATACTAATTGAACAAACGAGTCTAGATCACACAATCAAATTCAAAAAAGAAAACAAAATAATTTTTTGAAAGTATATTCTATATTGGATAAAATTATAAATACAATTATTATCTATTTAATCACATATATATTTCAAATATAAATAAATAATTTATTTATATATAGAACGCTATATTGATTTAAATTGTAATAATAAGAATTAAGAAACTTGAGAAATATTTAAGAATTCTTTAGGTGAACTAAATTTAATAATCTAGAATAAATGTATTTGTTTGATGCAAGAATAATTGTGTGTGCAAGTGACTTGGTATCAAAATAAAATAAAATATTGTGTTGAGGCTCGAACAAAAAATTATTTAATTCAAATATACGCGTTTTATTACTACGTCAGAATTTGACATATATAAACAATATAATTTCTGACTAAAGTTGTAACACCCCGACTTTTCAAAACGTCTAAATTAACTCGTATATTCGTGGAAAGACAAGGAGAGTGAGTAATAAATTAAGAATGATGTGGTATGTCCTATTTTAAGTGTTCAGGTGTTGCATCTCAAGTTAGGTAAGTGGCAAAATAAAAGTTGGCGGAAGTTATCATAATTTCCTTCTTAAAGATTTCTCTGAAATTTAGGTCAAATGTCTTGGAGGTTTTCTCCCAATCTATAAAGAGTTATGGGGCCCACAAACTATTGAATCGAAGGTCTACGAGTCTAGTTTCCAACGCATCAAACCGTTCATTCATACGACTTAAGAATAGAGAGATATTCGCATTTTCGTGGGACTGCGCAAGCAGGCGCGTGAGGTGGGGCCCTAGGTCGGTGGAAAGTGTATATATCTTCTTCTTCACGTTTTTTCTTCATTTTTAAGATAATTATACAGAGAAAACATAGAAACCCATTTTTAGGATCAAGTAAAATATCGATTTTCTCGACGTAAATTCTTGACGAAAGTTGTTCTACGCGTTGGGCTCATCATCGTGGTATAATTTGTTTTATCGATTGCGTAGCATATCACATTTTAATGTTGGGACAGCAGGGGTTTGAATATATTTAAAGGTTTTGAGGTGAATTACGAAGCTAAGATCGAGGTAAGACCCTTCTTTCATCGACTCTAGCTTTTATAAGCACCAAATAGCAATTTGCGACGGAAACACATATCTTTTATTGTATTGTCATGGTATCTTTTATTTTATGTGTTGATTACGGTCCTACCTTGTTGTAGTATCGAGGGAGTTACGAGTTAAAGTCTTTAGGCGACGTGAATTTAGCGAAAAAGGTATGTTAAGGCTATTCTCTTCCTATGGCATGTTCCTCAAAGCTTAGGAACAATGTAATTGAAATGTTATCGTTGTATACTTGTAGCCATCATTGTTGATTGTTGGTTGCTCTAGTGCGTATAATCCTTTCTTATCGGGATTCTTATTCAGTAGTAACATTCGTATGTTGGACATGACTTAGAGGCTAACTGTATAAGTTGCCTATAACTAAATTGCTCACTTTTAGCTGTTGGATTGTTATTGTTGCCTTTGGGCTATTGTTGTTAACTGCAGGAATGTGATCTATGCCTAGCAGGGTTATGTTCTTCCTACAGGGCTGTATGGATGCCTAAAAGGGCTATGAGTTGCCTACGGGGCTATATTAATGCCTAGAAGGGTTATGAGTTGCCTACGGGGCTATATTGATGCCTAGAAGGGTTATGAGTTGCCTACAGGGATATATATTGAAGCCTAAGAAGGTTATGTACTCCCTACATGGCCATGATATTGCCTAAGAGGGCTATGAGATGTCTATAAGCTATGTTGATGCCTAAGAGGGCTATGTGACTGCCTGCGGGGCTAGGAGACTACCGATAGGGGTATACAGACTGATTGGCACCTTCCGGGCTTATGGGGGCCTGAGTAGGTGGTCTTGTGTGCTGTTTGTACCTACCGAGCTTATGGGGGCTTGGTTAGGTTGTTGTTTTATTATTTTTGATAAATTTAGATTTAGAAGCAGGTCAGTATAATTATCTTATCCTTAATTTATTTATCAGATTATTCCAGTATATCAGGATACCTCATCATAGTCTATTGCCTTTCATACTCTGTACATTATTTTGTACTGACGCCCCATTGCCTTGGGGCGCTGCATTCATGCATGCAGGTCCTGACAGACGACCGAGTAGACCTCCTTATCAGCAGGATTGACTTTTATCCGGTTGGTCAGCCCCTTTCCTCCGGAGCTGCCAGAGTTGGGAGGTTTGTTAACTTTTGTTGTATATATTCTCATGGGTAGGCTGGGGCCCTGTCCCACCAATCTTTACTACTCTTAGAGGCTTGCAGACTAGTGTGTGGGGTTTATAGCTACGTTATGGCCATGCTGGCCTATGTTGTTGGTTTGCTGAAGCTTGTGAGCTGTTTGATGTATTGTACTGATATTTACCTATTTTTAGTTTTGGTATAGATATCATGGTGGCCTCGACGGCCCAATCAGGACTTCTGTGCTAGTTGGATATTTCTTTATATAAACTCTTGGGAGTAGCTGGTTCTTTTGTAGATCTGTTGACAGGGGCCTTGCCGGCCGAGGGCTTAGTTTTAAGCCGAGATATACTTGTTTGTTTTCTTAATTGCATGTGACTGCCATGCGCTAATAGCAAATGGTTCAGCAGGGTCGGCTCGGGCCTGAGTTTTGGCTTTAGGAGTCAGTTGCGCCCTTGAGTTTGGGGCGTGACAAACTTGGTATCAGAGTAACGTCGTATCCTAGGGAGTCTGCAAGCCGTGTCTAGTAGAGTCTTGTTTATAAATGTGTTGTGCACCACATTCGATAAACAAAACGCTACCAGACATGTTAGAATGACTATCCTTCTTTTGCTCACCTCGTGCTATAGAACGGTGTCCTAAGGGTGGATGTTTCTGGCTTATAATTGAGATTTGCATGCAGATAGAGATGACTGATACCAGGCAGACTACCAGTAGCCAAGAACTAGATACAACTGCAAGCGAGGGTACTGGCAAGGTACCACAGGTGGAGGCAGCCCATTGTGAGACCCGGGGGAGACATCTTCTCAGCCCCCTATAGTTTCTCCACAGCTTCAGGAGCCTCCGACGGCTACAGGACTTCTGACTCCATCAGCAGTACCACCTCTAGTTCCTCCTATTCCATCTGATCAGGATTTCAAGAGTGCAGTATATATGTTAGCACAGTTAGAAGCTGCACAGTGCCAACCAGTTGCGCCAGATATTGCCGGACCTTCTGAAGGGCCCGGAAGTTCGAGAGTTCGTGAATTTCTTGCCTTGAATCCTCCACAGTTTACAGGAACAGATCGGAGAGAAGACCCTCAACACTTTGTTGATCAGCTTCATAGGATCTTCAGAGTCATGCATGCCTCAGCGACTGAGTCAGTTGAGTTAGCAGCATTTCGATTGCGTGATGTTGCAGTATTGTGGTATGAAAGTTGGGAGAGATCTAGGGAAAAAGATACATCTCTACCAACTTGGGATAGCTTTACAGAAGCCTTCATAAATCACTATTTGCTCGGAGATTAGGGATGGCCGAGTGGACCAGTTTCTGAACCTCCGACAGGGTGGCATGAGTGTCCGAGAGTACGGGCTGAGATTTGATTCATTGGCTAGATATGCACCAGCATTTGTTGATACGATGCATGATAGGGTGCGTAGATTTGTGGGAGGGCTTGACTCAGACTATATTGAGGCTTGTTCTACTGCTGCGCTAAATGATACAATGGATATTTCGGGGATTCAGGCCTTCGCACAGGGCATAGAGGATCGCCGACATCGACAGTATACGAGTGAGAGGGTCGAGAGAGAGAGAGACAGAAGAGGGCTAGGCCCGCTGGTTTGCAGGGAGATTTTTCAGAGTGGTCCCAGACCCCGATATTTTATTAGGCCACCTAGACCTCCACCACAGCAGTTCCAGGGTAGTAGATTTTATAGTCAAGGACAGTCAAGCCTAGGTGAGGGCTCACGAGCATCAGACTCTCATCAGCAGAGAGGCTCAGGCCAGGCTAGAACAGCACCGCCGCGTTCGCAACTTGTGGTAGGCTGCATTTGGGAGGTGTAAACAGGGTTCCACAAGTTGTTATTCTTGTGGACAGGAAGGGCATGTGTGGAGAAACTGTCCGACCATAGGTCAGGGTGGTATAGGTCAATCGACCAGGTCAATAGTAGGTTCCTCGTCATCAGCACAGTCTACAGGGCGTGGACCCCAGACTTCAGCAGGTAGAGGTAGAGGCAGAGGCAGAGAGGGAGCATCTAGTTCTAGTAGTGGCCAGAATCGTACATATTCACTAGCCGGCCGACAGGACTCAGAGTCATCACCAGATGTTATGACAGGTACATTGATTGTTTGCTCCCATTGTGTTTATGCTTTGATAGATCCTGGATCTACTCTGTCTTATGTTACTCCATTTATTGCGGGGAAGTTATGTATAGTAGCAGAGTCATTAGATCGACCCTTTATTGTATCTACCCCAGTTGGTGAGTCTATTGTTGCCAAGAGAGTTATCGAGGTTGCACGGTAGAAATTATCGACCGTCAGACCTCTGTAGATCTCGTAGAGTTAGAGATGGTCGATTTCGACGTCATTATGGGTATGGACTGGTTAGCGTCTTGTTATGCTAATGTTGACTGTCGAACAAAGATTGTTAGATTCCACTTTCTAGGAGAGGCAGTTCGGGAATGGAAAGGCGTTACAGCAACGCCAAAAGGTAGGTTTATTTCCTATCTTAAGGCGAGGAGGATGATTACTAAAGGTTGTATTTATCATCTTGTTCATGTTCATAATATAGATGCAGAACCACCGACGCTTTCGTCTATTCCGGTAGTTAATGAGTTTCTAGATGTATTTCCAGACGAACTTCCTGGTATCCCTCCAGAACGGGAAATTGATTTTGCTATCGATATGCTACCAGGTACACAACCCATATCTATCCCTCCTTATAGAATGGCTCCTGCTGAACTAAAAGAGTTGAAGGATCAGCTGAAAAACTTGCTGGATAAAGGCTTTATCAGACCTAGTGCTTCACCATGGGGTGCACCAGTGTTATTCGTGAGGAAGAAAGATGGCTCACTAAGAATGTGTATCGATTATCGACAGCTAAATAAGGTGACTATAAAGAATAAGTATCCCCTTCCGAGGATCGATGACTTATTTGATCAGTTACAAGGTGCTGAGTGCTTCTCGAAGATTGATTTAAGATCAGGTTACCACCAGATACGAGTTCGGGAGAAAGACATTCCAAAGACAGCTTTTAGAACTAGATATGGACACTTTGAGTTCTTGGTGATGTCTTTTGGATTAACTAATGCCCCAGCAGTGTTCATGGACCTGATGAATAGTATATTCAGGCCGTATTTAGACTTGTTTGTGATTGTATTTATTGATGATATTTTGGTGTATTCACGTTCAAAAGCTGAGCATGCAAATCATCTGCGAGCAGTCCTTCAGGTTCTTCGAGATCAAGAACTTTATGCAAAGTTTCTAAGTGTGAGTTCTGGTTGAAATCTGTCGCTTTCTTAGGCCATACTGTATCAATGCAGGTATTGCGGTTGATACACAAAAGATTGAGGCCGTAAAAACTTGGCCCAGACCTATGACTCCAACTGAGGTTCGTAGTTTCTTGGGTTAGCTGGGTACTACAGAAGGTTTGTAGAGGGTTTTCTTCACTTTCAGCACCATTAACGAAGCTGACTCAAAAAGCAGCTAAGTTCCATTGGACTGAGGCTTGCGAGCATAGTTTCCAGGAGCTAAAGGACAGGTTGACATCAGCACCAGTTCTAGCATTGCCAGAGGGTTCAGAAGGCTATGCGGTGTACTGTGATGCTTCTGGGTTGGGTTGGATGTGTTCTAATGCAACATGGTAAGGTTATCGCATATGCTTCAAGACAGTTGAGAAACATGAGAAGAACTATCCGACCCGTGATTTAGAGTTAGCTGCAGTTGTGCATGCATTAAAAATCTGGAGACACTATTTGTATGGTGTTCATGTTGACATCTTCACCGATCATAAAAGCTTCAATATATATTTAGACAGAAGGAGTTAAATTTGCGACAACGTCGATGGCTTGAGTTACTGAAAGACTACGAGTGGATATTTTATATCATCCAGGAAAGGCAAATGTGGTAGCGATGCCCTCAGTCGAAGATCTATGGGTAGTTTATCCATTTAGATGTTGAGAAGTGGAGCTAGTGCGAGACTGCATCAGTTAGCTAGCTTGGGAGTTAGATTGTTAGAGGCAGAAGATAGTGGGGTAACAATTCAGGACACAGCCGTATCATCTCTAGTTGTAGAAGTAAAGTCACGGCAACAAGAGGATCCTAGCTTAGAGCAGCTTAGAGCCAAGGCTCAGGATCCACAGTCTTTAGCATTTGATATAGCAGAAGATGAGTCCTCAGATAGAGCGGTCGATTGTGTGTTCCAAATATTGCAGGGCTTCGACATCGAATTATGGAAGAGGCACATCATTCCCGTTATTCTATTCACCCTGGTTCAACGAAGATGTACCATGATATTAAGGAAATCTATTGGTGGCAGGGATGAAGAAGGACGTTGTGAATTTGTGCACAGTGTCCTAATTGCCAACAGGTGAATGTTGAGCACCAAAAGCCACTGGGCTAGTTTCAGGAGATAGCCATTCCTTTGTGAAGTGGGAAGCAATTAATATGGATTTTATTACAGGGTTACCTCAATCGCGTCGCAAGTTTGACTCTATTTGGGTAATTGTTGATAGACTAACAAAATCACCCACTTCTTACCAGTCAGGGCTACTTTTACGGCCAAAACTATGCAGGGCTCTATATTAGGGAGATTGTTAGGCTACACGGTGTCTCAGTATCTATTATCTCTGATAGAGGAGCACAATTACCGCCAACTTCTAAAGTCCTTCCAGAAAGGATTGGGGACACAAGTTAATCTTAGTATTGCCTTTCACCCTCAGACAGATGGCCAGGCTGAGCGAACAATTTTGACACTCGAAGATATGTTACGGGCGTGCGCGCTAGACTTCAGGAGTCTGACACTTACCTCTTATGATTTGCATACAATAATAATTATCATTCCAGCATCGGGATGGCACCTTATGAGGCTTTGTATGGGCGAAAATGTAGATCCCCCATTGGATGGTTTGAGGTAGATGAGTCAGGGTTGATTGGACCAGACTTAGTACAGCAGACAGTGGAGCAGGTCAAGCTCATACAGGAGAGGTTGCTAACAGCTCAAAGCCGACAGAAGTCATACTCAGATGTGCGACGAAGGGACTTAGAGTTTTGCGTCGATGACTGGGCATTCTTAAAAGTCTCGTCTATGAAAGGTGTTATGCGATTTGGCAAAAAGGGAAAGCTTAGTCCAAGATTCATTGGGTCATACCGATCCTTCGAAGGGTAGGAGTGTGGCTTATGAGTTAGAATTGCCTTTGGGGCTAAAATTGTTCATCCAGTTTTCCATGTATCGATGCTACGGAAGTGTGTAGGAGACTCTTCTCGGGTTGTCCCAGTTGAGGATGATCAATCACAGAGGAGTTGTCCTACAAGGAAACTCCATTGCTATATTAGATCGGCAGGTCTGTAAATTGAGGACCAAAGAGGTGGCTTCAGCTAAAGTATTATGGAGGAATAAAAATAGAGAAGAGGTGACCTGGGAAGCTGAGGATGGCATTAGGTCCAAATATCCTCACTTGTTTCATACCCCAAGGTGATGTCATATCAGTTTATATTAGGGCAGTAAGGTAAGATACCTATATATAAAAATAAATAATATAATATATATATATATATATATACTATGCTTATTATTATTATTGTGGTTGTGTTGTATATCTGCTCGCACTGTGTGGTGGAGCTATAACGCTTAGCTATTTATTTGTCATGTGAGACGCCTAGGTTAGAAATTTTGCATTTCAGGTTCCTGGATAGTGACATTTACAAAAGGTAACTGTCTAAATTTGGCAATTCCTAAGGACTGAACAGCGTGACTCAGATTTTTCATTCGAGGACGAATGTTTCTAAGGGGGGAAAGATGTAACACCCCAACTTTTCAAAACGTCTAAATTAACTCGTATCTTCGTGGAAAGACAAGGAGGGTGAGTAATAAATTAAAAATGATGTGTTATGTGATATTTTAAATGTTCAAGTGTGGTATCTCAATTTTTGAAGTTAGGTAAGTGGCAAAATAAAAGTTGGCGAAAGTTACCATAAATTCCTTTACAAAGATTTCTCTAAAATTTGAATCAAATGTCTCGGACGTTTTCTCCCAATCTACTAAGATTTATCGTCCCCGCAATCTATGAAATCGAAGGTCTACGAGTCTAGTTTCCAACGCATCAAATAGTTCGTTCATATGACTTCAGAATAGAGAGATATTCGCATTTTCGTGGGACTGAGCAAGCAGGCATGTGAGGTGGGGCCCTAAGTCGGTGGAATGTTACATATATCTTCTCCATCGACCTTTTTCTCTATTTTTAAGATAAAAAAACAGAGAAATTAGAGAAACCCATTTCTAGGATCAAGTGAAATATAGATTTTCTCGACCCAAGTCCTTGCCGAAAGTTGTTATACGCATTGGGCTCATCATCGTGGTATAATTTGTTTTATCGATTGCATAGTATATCGCACTTTAGTGTTGGGACAGCAAGGGTTTGAATATATTTGAAGGTTTTGAGGGGAACTACGAACCTAAGATCTAGGTAAGACCCTTATTTCATTGACTATAGCTTTTATAAGCAACAAACATCAATTTGCGAGGGAAATGCATATCTTTTATCATATTGTCATGGTATCTTTTATTTTTGTGTGTTGATTATGGTCCTACCTTGTTGTAGTATCGAGGGAGTTATGAGTTAAAGTCGTTAGGCCACGTGAATTTAGCGAAAAAGGTATGTTAAGGCTATTCTATTCCTATGGCATGTTTCCTTAAAGCTTAGGAGCAATGTAATTGAGTTGTTATCATTGTTATACTTGTAGCCATTATTATTGATTGTTGGCTGCTCGAGTGCGTATAATCCTCTCTTATCGCGATTCTTATTCAGTAGTACCATTCGTATGTTGGACACGACTTAGAGGCTATTTGTATATGTTGCTTATAACTAAATTGCTCATTTTCAGCTGTTGGATTGTTATTGTTGCCTTTGGGCTATTGTGGTTAGCTGCAAGAATGTGATCTATGCCTAGAAGGGTTATGTTCTGCCTACAGGGCTATATGGACGCCTAAAATGGCTATGAGTTGCCTACGGGGCTATATTGATGCCTAGAAGGGCTATGAGTTGCCTACAGGGCTATATTGATGCTTAGAAGGGCTATAAGTTGCCTACAGGGATATATATTGACGCCTAAGAAAGCTATGTGCTTCCTACAGGGCTATGTTGTTGCCTAAGAAGGCTATGAGTTGTCTATAAGCTATGTTGATGCCTAAGAGGGCTATGTGACTGCCTGCGGGGCTAGGGGACTACCGATAGGGGTATATAAGCTGATTGGCACCTTCCGTCTTATGGGGGCCTGAGTAGATGGTCTGTGTGCTGTTTGTACCTGCCGAGCTTATGGGGGCTTGGTTAGGTGGTGGTTTTATTTTTTTGATAAGTTTAGATTTATGAGCAGGTCAGTACAGTTATCTTATCCTTGATTTATTTATCAGATTATTCCAGTATATCAGGATACCTCATCATAGTCTATTGCCTTTCATACTCTGTACATTATTTTGTACTGATGCCCCATTGCCTTGGGGGCGCTGCATTCATGCATGCAGGTCCGGACAGACGACCGAGTAGACCTCCTCAGCAGCAGGATTGACTTTTATTCGGTTGGTCAGCCCCTTTCCTCCGGAGTTGCCAGAGTTGGGAGGTTTGTTACCTTTTGTTGTATATATTCTCATGGGTAGGCTGGGGCCCTGTCCCACCAATCTTTACTACTCTTAGAGTCTTGCAGACTAGTGTGTGGGGTTTATAGCTACGTTATGGCCATGTTGGCCTATGTTATTGGTTTGCAGAAGCTTGTGAGCTGTTTGATGTATTGTATTGATATATACCTGCTTTTAGTTTTGGTATAGATATCATGGTGGCCTCGACGGCCCAACCAGGATTTTTGTGCTAGTTGACTATTTATTTATATGATTTCCTGGGAGTAGCTATTTCTTTTATAGATCAGTTGACAGGAGTCTTGCCGGCCGAGGGCTTAATTTTAAGCCGAGATATACTTATTTATTTTCTTGACTGTTTGTGGCTGCCATGCGCTAGTAGCAAATGGTTCTGCATGGTCGGCTCGAGCCTGAGTTCTTGCATTAGGAGCCAGTTGTGCCCTTGAATCTGTGGCGTGACACATTTAATCATTTTTGTATATTAATTTTTGTTCATATTAATATATCACATGTTTGGACCTAATATCATAAAAATTTAACTCGATATTAATTTTAGTTACCCAATCAAGTTGTGTTGTCCAAATCTTGTAGATTCATCGATTGTCTAATCATTTGACATACAATAAAAATGTTATTAGAATAGGTTGATAGTTCATCTATTTTAATTTTTATTTTATTTTTTGAATAGTTTGTGATACTCATTACAATGTGATTTTGACATATATAATTCAAATCGTAATAATGTGTTCAGAGGACTCACGTGCTTCGCACGTCTCAATAACTAGTTGTATATAAATATAAGTTGCAGTGTTGGGCCGTGCTAATCGCAGGCACATGCCTATCTAGTAATATAGAAAGATAGATATGATTATTGAAAATCAATGAAGATTCCGATAACATGACCACTGATCACTTAAGTAATAGTTGCACAAAAATATCAAAGAAGATTCCTATACATGTCTATTTGGAAATCAATTCCACCTATCCTCAACTTTCAATATAATTCTCCTCCACAAAAAAAACAACACTTCCCCTAAGTCATCAACTTAAATTAAAAATTAGTACTCAATCTGTATGTTAAATCGATCCACATATTACTTCTTTCTTTTGTTGTTATACACTAGTGATAAGGAATTGATTATTTTATATACCCAATAGATTTGATCCGAAAAGAAAGACTCAAAACAAGTTATATATGACACCTACGGATA